>NW_026267294.1:41097-44428 GCF_000697945.3 Frankliniella occidentalis | reverse complement strand
GGGCCAGCCCAGCCGCAGCGCGAGCTTATCTACGCCCGCGCGCGTTATCGCTCGAGCTGCTTGCTTTTTGACCCGGCCAAACCTAACCCACAGCTGGCGGTTTGTTCCGTGCGCTCGCCTGCCGCCAGCTGCCCGGACCAGCTGCAGCTGTCGCACCTGCAGGATGTCCTCGTGTAGCCTAACTGCCCCCTGATCCGTGCCTGGTGGAGCTGAAGGTGCAGCCGAAATTGCGGCAAAGCGGCAGCAAGAAGATAATAACGAATTTATTTGGCGGCCACTTGGGAAAACACCAAAAAAGTAGTCTACAAAGAACGAATGTTTTTGTTTCCTTTTGAACATTGAACCCTGGTTCTTTTTCAGCTGTGTAACATTCTTTTGTAGATAACAATAAAAATTGGCGTTACCTTCTGACGGACACCACCAAACATTTTTTTTTCCATCCGCATAAGCGGTACGTAGCAGGGGTTGCTGCGTTACCTGACCCACTTTGAGTGTGAAGGCCGTAGTCGAGACGCGAGCGAGGAGGGGCGGGGCGGAGCGGCCATGAACCTCTGTGTACAAGGGCCACGGGCTCGGCGGGTTCAGGGCTCGGCTTGGCCGTTCCGGCCCGGTCGTAAGGGTGCCCGGCAGGCCGCCCGGGCGCATGCAAGTGTCATGAGGAGCGAGTGCGGTGCGCCGGGCTAGACGGCGTGGCGCGGGGCGGCGCCCGGCGCCCGGTGCCTGGCGGCCTCGCCACCGCCACTGGGGCGGTGTGATTGTGTTCGGGGAAGTCTACGACCCTCACCTCACCCACTTACTGGCCGCTGGGTCGGTTTACACGCTACCCCAACGCCCACGCCGCACCGTCTCACGGCCATCACAGTTGACGGCCGTGACTACCTGTTTCCAGGTAACACCCACTCTCACCCTTCTCCCTCCCGCCCCGCCCACAAGCACACGAGTTTGTCTGATCGGGCGCCGCTGACCTGGACAGACCTCCCATTCAGTCATTACGTTTTCAACAGGGGAAGGGGAGGGTCAGCCGATGGCCCAATTTTGGTAAGCTTCTGCCCGTTGCGTTGTGTATCAAGGCAGAATAGCCAAGTGGTGAACCGTAACACATTTTCTTTTTTAATTTTTCATCGATCCGCCCATCATCGATGCGATAGGGATCTGGGTCGGGGTAGGCCCCGTGGAGGTAGGCTGGCCCGTCGTGCACTCGTGCCGTCGGGTTGCCTACCCGAAGCCCAGCAGGCGCCCCGCAGGTAGGCAGGCATGTTACACATGCCTGTCGCCGTCGGGTTGCCAACCTGGACATCCACAGGCGCAATGCACTCTAGATACGGATAATCCGGCAGATTCGGTAGAACTGTCGCCAGTAATGCCTGTCAATCCAGCTTGTCCTGAACCAAAGTCACCGAATCGTCATTGTTTTTTTTATTATTTTCCTTTCTTCTCTGCATTATTTTCCTTCGGGTCTGTCCTCCGCGTGTCCCCTCCAGACAATAGCCGCCGCTGAGCTGGGCTCAAAACAAATACCCTCCCGGCCTCCCTGCAGGGACCATCCATGCCCCCCTCCCCTCCTTTTTCCGCTTCACTCCCCGACTTTTTTTCCTCCAACCGAAACGAAATACACCGGAGGGTCGACACCGACACCGCTGTGGCAGCAGAATCAGCAGCAGCAGTGGCGCGGTGTCTCTCCTTCCTCGTTAATTATGAAACCGATTTCCCCCGGCGGCGTATGGCGGCTGCTGTCGTCTCGTGTCGTCCGATCCTTTCTTCACGACGACGGTCCGCTTGGCGCAACAGGTCGACTCGGTCTCAGCAATGTTTCAATATTTAAATGTATTCTTGTCAATCTAAAGCCAAATTATGACGGCGCATACAAACTTGTAGCTTTGATGCTGATTTGTATTTTAAGGATTTTAGTCCGATTTAGATAGTAGTCATCAAACACTGTATCGCCAAAACATGGCGCGGTGGATCGCCAACTTATCGTCGAAAATGACTTCATCGGATCAGCGCTCGCGGCGATATCGGACAAAACAAAAGCGCTGCGTCCCGTGTGACCTTACGCGCTGCTTGTGTGATCGGCACAGGAGCGTGGCGCAACCGGCGGCGCCCCCCGCCCCAGCAATACAAACAAACGATACAAAAGCGATGCGGCGGATTGGATCCACGTGCCAATCAAAACAGCACCACACCAGACGCGGCTGGGCCGAGCCGGGCAGACAGCGTTCGGCTTATCCTGTCGCGGCTCTGGGGGGTGCCTTTATCGGTATCCGCCTGTGGCGGTCTGTGGTGGCCCATATGACTGACTGACTGCGCTGGGACGAGGGCTCGGGGCAGGACAGCAGCGGGCATCGGTAGGAGGGCAGGTGAGAGTGCGGGGGGCCGGGGGGGCGGGCAGGCAGAGCTCATCGCCGCTACAGCAACTTATTGATGAGCGAGGCGTAGCTCTCTCTGCATGTTTGCCTATGACCTCTTTGTTCCGAAAGATAGTATCACTAAGCAACACATATGCTCAACATGCTTACAGATTATCTGCGGTCGCGAGCTCTGATGCCCGTCGTCGGGCGAGCACCTAACGGCCTAACGTTTGCAACAGCGCATGAAGGCCTCTTACGTTTTGTTTTGTTCATGTAGTAGTAGTTGAGGTGATTGTAATGTGACAGAACTTGCTGCCCTGGAACTTTTGATAGTTAGTCATGGGCAGGCTGTACAGATTACTGCAACAGGGATTCAACCCCTCGCGAAAGAGAAACGAGCAGCACATGTACCCTGTCGCTCTCCCTCGCCCACATCGTGGCCGCCGGTCCGGTCAGGGCCGGCCAAGGTCTGCCGGGGTGAGAGTGAGCGAGGGTGGAGGGGGGGGGGGGCGGCCAACCCCCTTAGTTCCTCTCATCGGTGCAGTTTCTCGACGTCAGCTGGTGGCGTCTCTGTCGGACTGGCCCGCCTGCTCTTCGCTCACGTGCCGCCCCCGACCTAACCGGGCCGCCGCGGCAAAAATCTCGCTCAAAATGTTCTCCAAGACGGGGGATATCGAATTTCCTTGCGCGGAGGGGAAGAATTCCCCGCGGCAGCCAGGCGAGGAGTCAAGCGGGGCGGTGTCAAATTGACATCGTAAATACGGAAATGATTTGACCCCGGGTGATCCGACGCCGCATCGGACCGCCACGCTCCACCACGCCACGCGGCGCAATGCGTAGCCCTTTTTGGCCCCGAGGCGCCCCCCTCTGCGGGCCCCGGCGGCCCCCTCTAACAGCTACCCGCCCCGCCCCGTCCGCCGCGCACCGCCCCGCACCGCACCGCCACGCCCCACTACGCAGCGACGCACCCTGGTCCAAGGACG
>NW_026267294.1:7322-35123 GCF_000697945.3 Frankliniella occidentalis | reverse complement strand
GTCGCTGAGGTACGTCGGTGTGTGTGGGAGGGTGGGGGAGGGGGAGGAGAGCCCTCGCTGTGTGTCTCGGCCCGCCCCGTCCCCCGCGCGGCCCAGCCAAATACATTTAACAAACGCAGCGCCACCAAAGTGCACAAAGATGCCGGAAGGAGAAGCCGAGCCGAGCCGCGTACGCTGCTTTGTCCCAGCGGTCGTTACAGACGGTTCGCGGAAAACTCAAAGCATTCGCGCAAAGAGTGAAAACAATTGCAAAACTTGAAGGGGCGAAACTATTCGGCAGTTGGCGTGGTACCCTCTTCCCCCGCCTTGCTGGTCGGGCAGCCCGCAGCGCGGGGCTGGCGGGGCCGAGAAAGGGTGTGGTCGGCGGTCGGGTCGGGTCGAGCTGGCGAGGCGGGGCGCTACCCCGACCCGGCCCCCGGCCAACCAACCCCAACCCCTGTGTCTTCCACAGCCACAATAAGCCAATAACGAGAATTTAATTTCGGGCGAGTCGGAAGGAAGACGAACGAGGCGACGCGGTGGCGACGACGGGGCAGCAGGGGCGGCGTTAGCCTCGACGTGGGACTTGTCGTTGTGCGCGCGCGATGTCGTCGAGGCGTGTGGTGTCGCCGTGTGCAGGGCTGGCGCGGCCCGCGAGGCCCGGGACCTGGCCCCCCAGGTCAACGCCTCGGCTTGGCTGCGGCTGAGGAGGAGGTGTTTGTGCGATCACACGTCGCTGCATTAATCAATGCAAGCCAGCGTTGAGCCACCGCGCCACGGGGCTCGCCGCGGGGGAGGGAGGGGGAGGGTGGGGCGACCTTAATATGTACACGGTAAATCCGAAATGTGATCAGCTGCGATGTGACAAGGTCGATCGTGCCATCAGACGCAGTACACATACTTTCCTGCCGTGGCGAAAAATGTGCCGGGTTAGCAGTTTGCCTGGACGAGCAAAGAGTTGACAGATGAGCAGGACACGCTTTGCTCCGTGGGGTTGAAAATCGACTCCTGAAATTCGCGTAGTGCCAACGTACAACAACGTGCACGGACCTTGTGGTGAGATTAACTCCGGTTTACACCGCATACATTCTATCTCGACGATCACCACGTTTGGCCATGTGAGTTACCCTCTGGATTACCCCGAGGTAATGTGCATCAGCAACGGGAGTTACCCCTTCCTGGCTCCCTGTCGGTGCTGTCGGCGGGCCGCCCGTGCCGTTGTGGCTGCGGGACTGGTTCACTGCCAGAGTGCACCGCAGCTTATTCACCCTTGGCCTGCAAAGCTCACACATGCAGAGCGGCCGCCGCTGCGGCGCCGAGGGGAAACAGGCACCGCGCTATACTCTGTAACGAGCTGGGAAGAGAGGGAGCGGGGGAGGGGCGGGGCGGGGTGTAGTGGCCAGCCCAGGGGATCTCACTAACGGCGACCTTGGATTGGCAGAGGGAGAGGGGGAGGCCTCGCTCGCGGAAGTCGACGAAAGAGAATGAAGAGTCAAAGAGATTATTTGGGGCGAGGTGGTGCGATGCGGGGCGGGGGCGCGGGGTTGTCGTGAGCTACAGACAAGCAGCACCGGTAGCCAGCAGCAGCAGCAGCAGCGCACCAGCCCTTGGCGCGCCTTGCCTTGGCGAGTGACTCAGAATCGCGTCTCACTCGGGCGGGGCGGGGCGTGGCGGTGGCTGTGCTGCAGGGTGGCCGGCTCTGTACTGCTCGGTGCTGCCCCTTCTCTATCTTTCTCCCCCCCCCTCTCTCTCTCTCTCTCTCTCTCTCTCTCTCTCTCTCTCTCTCGCTCGGCAACCCTCTTCTTCCTTTTGGCAGCGCGCCACCAATTGAGACTTACACCTCCGCCGCCTCTGCCACGACCCGACTCATCCGGCCTTGGCCCCTCGAATTATATCTGTTTATGTGTCAAATTTCGACACGCAAGGCGGGCGGCGACCTTGTAGGCGAGGAGGGTGTGGTCAGGGAGCAGGGGGCGCCAGCAGCGCACCCTTGGGCGGGCACCTGAAGGGTACGCGCGCCCTTGCGATTGCAGGGACGACGACGACAGCGGCGACGCTCACAACCATCCAACATCCAACTGAACTGACTCCTCCCCCCCCCCCCTCACCCCCGTTCTTATCGCGAATAAGGAGGGGCATGCAAGTGCGAAAAGAACCGCGCAAACACAAAAAGCAAATCAAGGCGGGCTGTTCTATTTCTTCCATCAGCTGTCTGCCGCCCGTGTTGGTTCAGGTGCGCGGGCCGGGCAGCCTTGTTGGCGGGGCTTCGCCCGCGGCGCCCACCCCCGCCACGCCCCGCCACGGTTTCTCCCTCAAACGCGCTCTCGCGGAACGTCCTCCTTCCCTTCCGAGGAAGGCCGGCCGGCGCGGCGTCGCGAGGGCGGTTGTACCTCGACACGAGTCTCACGTGAGAATGAGCGCCGCCCCACATGGGGCAACATGAATGAAAACACATATATACCCTCTTATTTTTGGAACGGGTAGAATACAATGCTTTTAATTCTAAAATAATAATATGTTCAGTGTAAAGACCGACCTGGAAACCACCAGATTATCTTTCCGAAGCTCTCTACTTGTCAATATGGCTTCAAACTGCGTGAGCGCTCACGCGTACTAACTTGACACGCCCCAGCGCACAAGCGTCCGTGAGGTGAGGACTGTGCCCTGGCCCTCTGCGCTCCCTGCCTGGTCCACCTGGCCCGCGTCTGTCTCTGCTCAAGGAGATAATTCAAGGAGATAATTGTCGCAGGCGGCCGGGCCTGAGTCACTCGCGTCGCGCTAACGCGGGTGCCGGCGGGGCGGGGCAAAGTGTGTCCGTGACTCTGGGCGGCGCACAGCGCTGCACTGCGTGAGTGAAGCGTGGCGGCCGGGCTATTATCTCAGCACTACTAGTCATCGCCTCGTCCATAGTGTTATGGTATGATTTTTCGACGGGGCATTGTGTTTTCCGCGTCGCACCGTTTCGAACGACTAAACTACAAAAATGTTGATAACTTTTCAAATGATCTTGTACGTTTTGGCACTAATGAATTCATTGAGTACTTTTTAAAGACGGATCTCCCGAAATAATGAAAAAAGGGAAGGGATTCTGGTGCTTCTCTCAATGTTCTTATTTATCTGAACCCAAGGGGGAATTTTTAAACTTTCAGCACCAGGAGACAAAATGTTAAATGTTAAATGTCATCTTTATTGATAAGTTTTAAATTACTTTGGAATAAAAAGGTTGGGAAGGCCTTTTCCTCTCTCCTAGACCTAGACTCTCCATACCCCCTTGCATAAACGCATGCACGTATACAACGACTAAACTGCGTTAGAAGCCCCTGACACTAGGTAGGGTAGGCCGACCCGCCAGACAGGCGTGTGTACGGCGGCCGTTGTTGCCTACCCCCCAGGCGGCCCATTACCTCCTGTAGTTAAATCGATCAGTCCTTCACTAGTACTCGAATTTCATTTCCAAAACCTACTAGACATGAACAAAGAAGCACAACACTGCACTTTAAAGGTTGACCTTTTCATGAAACTGTTTTCATCAGTTTAATTAGGCTGTTATGTTAGCCAGCCTTTGATCCACTTGGAAGTGGTTTTCAAAATCAATGAAGAATGTATAGGAACACAGAGAGAACAAGAAAAAATAAGTGATCCACACTCCGCAGTACACCATACCTAGCTGGGAAAGAGCGAGCATCTCGACGAGCATATGTTGTATGAAGACATTGTACTTGGATCACATGTCAACTCTTTTTTTCCACGTAACCCGATCGAACATAGCAGACGACCTCACGGAAGGTTCCCTCCTGCGAACGGCTCCCGGCGGTTCCCCGGACAGCTCCGCGGGCCCCATAAAGGCTCGTGACGGGTTTGCCGAGCGGGGCTCGCCTGACCCGGGTCACCACCCGGGTGACAGCCAGCCGCGCTGAGAAACGCGATGCCGGCGGCGCCGCGGGCCGAGCGCCCCCTGTAGGGGCCCTGCACCCCGTCGGGCTCTACGGCCTGCAAACAGCGGCCGGCGACCGCCGAAGGAATAAAACCGTTTGAAAGATGAAGCGGCGGATGCCTTTCAGGAACGCAAGAGCCCGCAAGAGCGCCCCGCCCGAGTTGAACACCGACAGCACGTCGGGGTGACGCACAAGCATCATTTTTACTTTTTATCGCAACATTCCGAAGGGCTAAAACCACTGAAACTACCCCCACCTGCACCGCCCGTAGTTATACAGGGTGGTCCATAGACCCCTTCCTTTGTTGTCCCTATACTGTACCGTATTCAGTCGTGCGGTCGGGTTGCATACTCACACGGCGCCATAAGGCGCCGCGGTAGGCAAGCCCGCCCGCACGCATGCATGCGGGACAGTAAAAGCAAAATAAGGTTGATATCATTTCGACATGTAAAGGATTAAACGACCCAGAACACTTGACTACTTGTGCGTGTCCCACCCTACCTGGGCGTGCCGGCCGGCCTGGTGGGGCGTTACAGCGTAGACCAGCCGAACCCCGGTGCCACTGTGTCTGGCCGGGCGGGAGGCGTGGCGGGGCGGGGCGAGCCTGGCGGGGCACGAGTGTCTGGCGGGGGCACGGCCATAGCGTGCCAGCGCCCCGCCCCGCCTAGATCAAGTGAATTTTACATGTGATACAGACTGCTGCTCGAGTCGATGCGGCGAGCCTCAACCGTGCCGTACCGTTGAAATTAGGCCAGCATGTGACCGACCTCAGCGATGGCGTAGAGAGACAATAACACGGCGCCCCGCCCCCCGCCCCGCACAGCACGAAGCCGGTCGGAACAGAACAAAAAGCGCAAAAAAAAAGCACACAGTTAAGGGGGCCGTGCTTTCGGCACCGCGCGGCCGGAAGGTGTGGGCTGCCTCACCTGTCGGATTTGGCATGTCAGGGGGAAATGGGGCGGAATAACGGGCAGCACAACCCCAACCCCGACACCCCGCCGGCCGGCCGGCCGGCCGCGCCCGACCCGAGGAGGCCTCCGAGCCCCGAGCACAGCACGACCCGGCCGCCCGGCCAGCGACCTCGCGCCCGGCGAGGAGCCCGGCAAGAAGGAGGCGCGTCCACCGCGTCACCCACTGAAAGTTTCTTACAAAGAACTGCTCTATGTAGCGTACAAGAAATTAATTTGGCACCGTCGTAATACAAGGGGTATTTGTTTGTAATACGAAGGTGCCAAATCTTTCGTAAGTTACAAGGGCAGTTCGAACTATAAAGAAGAGTGTTCTTTGCAAGGAACTAGCCCAGCCCAGCCCTGGCCTCCCACACCTGCTCCGCACCCGACAATTACAAAGCCTGCTTGAAAACGAGTATTTCACTTTTCGATTGAAAACATTTGGTTCTTCTGAACAACAGTGTGCTGCTGTGTGCACAGCAGACCCGGCCGGCGCGGCGGCGCACACGATGGGGTCGTGCACTCCCTCCGCCCCGCCCTGCCGCGCCCCGCCGAACTGCGCCAGCCTACGCCTTCCTTATGCGGCCCTCCCACGCTCAGGGGAGCCTTCTGCCTTCTGCCCGGAGCTCCCCCCGGCGCTCCGCCGTTCCGCTTCCGGCTCCACCGCGAGTGATTCCGCGCCCGCTTCCTCTTTCCCAGGAAGGGTCGAGCCGCGGGTGCACCACCTGCCCTCTGCCGCGGGGGCCGCAGCAGTACGCCTCGTTCGTGCGACCCCAATACCGGTCCGGGCAAATTAGCGTGCACACAAGGAAGTAGTGGACTGGACAGGCGGGGCGGGGCTGGAAATATGACCTGGATCACGCGTGACCCGTCGAACTGTCGCACGAGCCGGGCCGCGGGGTGTACGAGTGCGCCGCAAGGGGGGTGATTTCTCATCGTGTCAACACAGCGCCATCGTGCGGCGCGCGGTGCAGCGCAGCGGGCGGCAGCGGCGCTCATAAAAAATAAGTTGTATCATTTGCATAAATGGCCCGGTGGGTCGCGAGGGCGCAGGCACACTAACTGCTTTCGCACCCCCTATTGCTCGCCGCGGCGCGGCGCCCCCGCCGCCCCGCACGCAGTAGACAGCCTGGCGCCGCCGCCGCCACTTCCGCGGCGAGGACCGGTCCCCGCCGCGCCACGCCGCGCCACGCCACGCGCACAGAAACAAAAGGAGAGCGCGGCCGCCGCCGGGCCCAGGCAAGTGGAAGATGACAGACACGCGAACCATGACGGATCGGGAAGTAGGCCAAACCACCTGACGTCCCTCCCTCCCTCCCTCTCCCTCTACGCCTCCCCTGCTCCTGTCGGCAGCGAGAGGCGGCCTCCATCCCGACATGAGGGGTGGGCCCGGGCGCGCGCGCCGCGGCGCACGCCATCCCCGGCCAACTGTGCCGTGCGTGAGTGGCGGCGGGTGGCGGGGTGGCGGGGGTGGCCCGCCCCGGCCCGCCCCTTTCTCTCCTTGAGCCCATTTCGCGGGCCGGTCCGGTGTGTACAACGGGCGTCCATTTAGCGCGTCACGTGCGTTATTCATAAAGTCCTTGGGAGATGGTACTTTCGGCCGCCGGGGCCCTCGGCCCGCACGTGCACCCCATGTGCGAGGCGGGGGAGGGGCGGGGGCTGGGCCGGGGCCGCGCACTCCGCGCACACGCGGGGCCCTCGGCCCTCGCCTTGTTTGGCTCCGCCGCTATCTCCCTCCCGGCCCCTCGTGCTGACGACCTCCAGCCTCGCCGACTCTCGTGTGTCTACGTTAGGACAATGTCCATCGTCCGTTGCAGTTTTCACGCCTCTGATCCGGAGGATCCCACCTCACGCGCAAGGAGCGAGCTCTGGGCTCTGGCCTCCCCCGGAGGACGCCTGCGAACCAGGCGATACCGTCCCGCACGACGCGGCTGTGAGCGGGTTGCCTACGCTGCAGGCTGACCAGGCCGACAGTCCCATCCATAGCACTCTGCCGCACTCCCACGCAAACGATCTTTGGCTCAATCTATTGATGGTCTTCAGTCAGCGTGGATGCTTGGATCGGATTACACTAAACCGTCAACAGTCAGTAGTTGTTTATTTTATCCAAACTGACCCATAGGGCCAGAAGAATACTTTCATTGACAAAGGTAAAGAAAACCCATACTTTAACTTTCAAAGATGACAAGTGTATCAATTTTAAAAACAGTATGCTTTTAATTTAATTGCTATAGTATTTACAGTATAGTATTAAGAACTTGATTTCAGTCACCAGACTGATATTCTCAAAGGGGGGAAATGGATATTTATACATGCACTTGCGAAAATACTCTTTTTCATCATTACTTATGATGAAATGAAAGGTGAACACAAAATAAAAACATGCTATCTATCACATTCATCAATTTCATAACTTTGAAAGAACAATAGTAATTACCATCAATCTGGTGTATTATCTCAGTATATTTTGAGTATTCTAACTCTGCTCAACCAATCGACCAGTCTTCTCAGAATAAGATAAATTAAAATAAACGTTGCAATAAAGTGCAATCGTGTTCTGTACAGTTTTCAACAAAATTAATTAAATCACCTCTTACATATCTGATGTCAGACAACCTGAGTACTGGGTATCAACGGCACACTGCCTGGTATAGGTACTTTCTCCACCTCTTCCGGAGGTCTCTGAGTGGAGGCCACAGGCACCTGCGAAAAATACATGGTCTGAATAAAAACATCGTGCAGATAGGCAGAAGACATGCAATCAGCCGACTGTCAGGTAACAGTGAAATAGAGACCTGGCGAGCATTTGTCTTCACCAACACACACAAAAAAAGAAGAAAACCAATTTCAAACAAATAGTGAACGTGTTTAGATTAAACCATGATTTTATACACAGTGAGTCAATGTAAGAGGAGAAAGGTGGTCAGCCATCATCAGACTTCTTGTAAGAAATTTTAACTGTTATCAAAAATCACTAACACTGTAAATTTTGGAAAAATAATGTTTTAGCTGTTTAATTAAGGAAAGTAACATAAAAAAATAACAAAAAGTTCAAAAGATAAAATTTAAAAGCTGAAAAAGAAAAACCGGTTGGTTGGTTGAATAGAAGAAAATCGAGATCCAGCACCCTTATTCTATGTAAACAGTTTAGGTAATTTATAAGAACTTGACAGGAGTAAACTGCCACTTACTCAAATCCTGAAATGACATATGACATAACTTTAATTTGATGCAAACTGCATGACCCATTAAGTCAACTATGGCAATTAAAATATAAGTGGAACAAGTCAAGTCCAATTCGGCTAATCAAGATAGAGGACAGAGAGATGAGAAATAGGAGACGGAGAGAGTTGTTAAGCATTCTTTTCCAAAAAGGTTTGAACCCATTTTCTTTCACCTCATAACAACCCTTCAAGAACCTAACTGAGTCTCTCAAGTCCCTAATGTACAAAAAATTATAGATGGATGACAAGATAGTTTTATGAAAATGTGAAAACAGATTTGAAACATGAAAATGTGGACTTTAAGGGAAAACACAAAATATGTCAGGAAAATGCTCAACACACTCACGGTGATAAATATACTGACTAGATCACTTGGTCATCAAATCACATTTTTTTTGCATAGCTCCATGAAATACAACATTCAAACAGAAGAAAGAAAAATACTTTTGGTGCACTATCAGTCCATTAACACTACTGCACATTAGCTCAGCCAGACCCATCATATAAAACAAGAAAAGTTGTACACAAAGAATCTGTAGATGCATATGCGGGGAATGTGGGCTATGTAAGAAACAAATATTGTTTTTCATAATGAAACAAAAGAAATTTTATTAATGAAAAAAGAACACTCTAGAGTATTATATATGAGAATTTTGAAACACTCTTAATCAGTCATTAAAATTCTAAGCAATAGATTAAGAAATGATCATGAATGTATGTTGTATTTTAAGCATTGAATAATGTGTCCACATCTTTTGGTCGCTGCGTAACCTGTTTTTCAATTGAAATTATGCTTTCAATACTAAAACAAACTCTTTGGCAGCGAAAATTCAAACAGTAGAAGTTTGATCACCCACCAAATGTGTCCAATCTAGCAAACAACAAATTTTGCTCCTTTCTGATCTGTCCAGTAGAAAGAAGATTCTCACTTGATGATTTTGGTAAATGCAAGGTAAAAGCTTAATGTTTGGTATGAGGTACACAACAAATCAAAGTAAAGAGAATTAAGGTTTGCTAATAAATAATACTACAACCAGATAAAATGTTGTTTTATCATTGATAAGCTACAGGCATTGACTAAAGGAGCCCAAAATTAATTAAAACAAAAGGAACAAAAAATTATGCATATCACTGTAATTCTATCCATTTGGAATTTGCTTTCAATAAAAACTTATGATCTGTTAATACTAAACCAGGAGGAGAAGTGACCAAAATACCTTGTTACCTTTCAAGCACTGCACAGCATTAACCATAAATAAACTATGGTAAGATAATTGAACAGAATACAGTTAAAGTAAAATGAATAGCAATGACCCTAATCATGAAGTATTGCACTGGGCAAAAATGATTGAATAAATGAAAAACAAATGTAAAAGCTGGATGATGTCTGGCTAGTAAACAATGCTTGCACACATCTACCTCAATATGGGTTTTCTGCTGCTCAAATTGAAAGATGTGCAGAGATAACCAGTAAGTTTGTAATTCTGATGTAACTTAAGAGAATTTGAAATGTAAAACTTCTCTTTAAAACAACACAATGAATGCATTGCAAAATAATAAATAAGCTCTAGTTTAAACCATCTCCTACAACTTACACCCAGTGATCCATTAACAAGTAAGTAAGTAAGCTACAGCCAAATACTCACATTGTTACAGTATACCTAGTTTAAAAAAATGTTGAGATGACCAAACAACTATGATCAGAACAAATAGCACACCACAGAGAATACAGATTACAGTAAAAAAGGAATTATGTATAATTAACAAAGAGAATAACTCTTCAAACCTTACTTGCATTTTGGTATTCATTATGTGCTGCCAATTCTTTGGCATTGATACACATTTTTCCCTATCAAAGCTCATTATTCAAGATTTTATCATGAAGGACGGGTTAATTGGAATAACAACTGAACTAAATAGTGTTTCTGCAGGGGGGGGCTAGATAAATGAACCCTTAAAATGACATCAGCACACCTGTCCCTATCGATATAGTGTCTTTTTGTCCTTATTGTACACAATAATTTATTAACAAGTATTAAGGAGTCAAAACTTACTTTCCATCATTTGTACATCACTGACTTTGTAGTTTAAGTTACAGGAGTCTACACTCATTCTTTGTCAAGTTCCACCACAGAATTATTAAAGGCACACAGAAAATTCAGAAATGCAAGAAGGCAAGACAGTCCCGAACGGAAGTTTAAAATATGGGATCAGGTACCAAGTAAGCTATCACTTTGAATTAATCACCTTTCCTGGTTCTTCATGACCTTGATATTTTGGTTTTCCATGTGTGAACGGTATATATCGGTACTTGATCATATGCTGAAAAGGAAAATGCAATTTGATTATTGGAACAAGTCCAGAATCCAGAAGAATACAATTAACATTAGCATAATAAGGTCAGGAAAGAGAGTTAAATAAAAAAAAAAACAGAAAAAATGAAACAATGTCTTACCTTAATTTGTCGTTTCATAGTGATGCCAAACAATGTGAAGAAGTACATCACTAAAATTGGCCAGAAAACAGGAACATTGAAAACCTCAAAAAATGAACAAATGAGTGCAATTAGTGTAGATTTGGCAACCGAGTACCAAAACTTGAATTCTGGAAGGCGCCGAATAAACGGGCGGAACTCTTCATTGGCTCTTGTGGGTAATTCAGGACCAGCATCATCTGAGGAAAAAAAATTGGGATTGAAATACAATTGTAAGAATTTTCAGTTAACTTGAATCGAGTGGAACTCTTACCGTCAAATTCCAAAGCTGGGTCTATTCTTGGTGTGATGAAGCCAACAAACAGATTTAGATAATAAATTCCCAAAGCATATGTTACAATATACCAACCCTGGGGGAAAACAATATGGATTAGTATAACACTAATGGGTCATGGTTCTTAAAATATAACAGAATGAAAACAGATATGTAATAATTGGATAATTAAAGAAACACACCTGCATTATTAACACTCTTCCAAGGAAGAAACACAGCAATAAAAATGCAAATACCCATCGTCCTATGGTATGAGGCACGGAGTCATCCAGAAGCTTTTGGTATCGCTAATATTTTTTATGTTTAAAAAAATAGAGGAAAAGGAATCATTATGATCCTGACAATGATAATAGTAAAACAAGCTTTGAGTTAAAGCTTGAAAAATGCAATCCATAATTACAACAGTTACAATTGTACTAACAGGAAAAGGGAAAACAACAAACCTGTTGTAGATTTCTCCATATTATTGTTGATTTACGTTCCTGTGTTGCTCCACTGTCACCGTCATCCATCATTTCTTATTTAATTTATTTGACTTAATTTAAGTGGAAATATTCACCTACAAGGAATCATAAATATGAAAAATAATATGTGGGAGACAAAAATTTAACGAGAATGGTAGATAAAAGCAATTGGTACTCAGTAGTTCAAGAGATATGAGTGATTACTGTGTTTAAGTTGTCCCAACAAAAAGAGTGAATTCCTCAAAGTAAAAGAAAACACTATAAAATCTACAAATCCTCTGGACACGGACATAGATGAAACTGTATATAATTGGTAGCAACTATATACATTTAATATGAAAAGATTGACTTTTGCCCTGACACAAAATTAAATAGCTTATCACTGACAAGCACTAGGTTGCAACATCTCAAATAAACATACACTGGGAGTAGAGCGGTTCGGTGGGCAACGGTTACTGAAGAATTTTGATAGTTGAGGGACGCCAAAACCATTAAGAAAACTGGAGAAAACTAGTAAAAGTAAAAATTGTAAGGAGGCTAAGTTGTGGTTACACCTACTAAGAGGAGATACTTTGATTTGATCGTCGTCCGTAGCTAACTCCACACAAGCCGAACGATTGCTTTACCTTAGAATCAAAACAGCACAGACTATGGTAGCAAAACCTTGTATTTTTTGTTCTTAAATCATGTCTAAATGAATAAATTTACATCCACGTCAATGGGGCTTCTGCAGTCATCAGAAAATGCAGTTCACTCACGTACGTACTGCACGCCGACACGTAATCCCATGACTTCGATAAGGCTGTGCTTCATTCAATCATGAAATATTCGATTCTGTTGAGATGAAACCGGATGTGCTAGTTCTTGTTTCCGGGCCAATCTCTACTATGGACGAGGGGAGGGGAAGAGAGGGACGGAGTGGTGGGGTGGGAGGGAACAACCCACAAATCCACAACTTTTAAGAGAAATGTATTTACAAACAATGTCCTATGTTTTATATTTGTGTCATAATTCATGATGTAATCACAAGAACGATTAATTGTCAACGTTTTCTTGTTTCCTGAGGCGTGTTCATCGATTGACAAGGTAAAAACGCCTGTCCTCAGTACGTAAATGTCACCTGAAAGTGAATGTTTAACCTGTCAAACTTCAAGGGACTCCCAAGCAACTTTACTTGGATGTTAACACTGGAGTGCTGTTAGAAGTATACCAGAGTGTGTGTTTTAACCGAACATCTAATGCCCTTTTTGCTATTGTGTGTCAAAAGTTCTCTTATTCTTTGACAACCATTGTATTTAATTAAAATTCAAAGTACAAATATTTCAGGTCGCAAACGTCGCAACTTTGACAGCAAAAATGGCTGCTATAAGACACACCCTTCAGAGGGAAGTTTTCCAGCCTAATGACGAAAGGTTACTTGCTGTTATGCATGTAAGCAAAGTTCTCAAAAAGAAGAAAATAAGCTACCTGTGTCTCGCTGTCACAATGGAAACACCAATTTGCATAACAATTTATCAGGTTTGAAATTTTTAATAAATAAACATTCCCATTAAAATACAATATCAATGACAATTTTGCTTTTTCACACACCTGTTTGGTTTGCAGGTCAAAAAGAATGACAAAAATGTACTGAAAAAGAAGCGCTCATGGCAACTAAATACCCTCAGAGTTGTTGATGGAAGAGTTGCAAGCATAGTAAGCAATACCTGTTCAATTTTACTATCCATTATTGTCCATGTCATATTGAGATCACCATACCAGTCATTATCAAACATTTTATTTACAACTTCACTTTCAAAATGCATTCATTTTCCTCCCCTCTAGGATTGCAATGATTTAGACCTCCATTTTGAGAAGGTGTTTAGGTGGTATTGCAGTAATATCCAGGAACGACAGAACTTTGTTATTCTTTTGTGGAAGGTACTGTTCACATGTGATGTTCATAAAGTAAACATTCAGAATACAAAGTTTGCTTTTGCTAAATTTTAACATTTTTTTTTCTAATTTTTTATTAAATTATATTCACTGAAATTTTCACAGCAATGCTGCATTCATTTACCAAAGGAAAGGCCGGAGTTTCGCAATCTACCTGAAGATTGGGTTGGAGATCCTGGCTTACTACCAGAGACACAAGTAATACTTACACCAGGTTGGTTTCAGTTTGAGGTACCTTAGGGTTTTGTGCTCTCTAAAGTCAGAAGTTAAATAATAAGTAAGTATTTATCACAGGATTTGTGGAGCCAACTGAAGCTGAGGATTATCATGCCCTGACGGAAAGAGAACAGCAGGATTTGGATAAGCTCATGTCCTCATGTGGTTTTGCTATCAGTAATGCTGAAGCTTTTATGGAGATGATAGCAAAGGATCTCTCCGTTCTTGATGGGGTGAATACAGTTTTACTGTACCTATTTTCATTTAAGAAAACAAAAATTGTCATTAATTTATCAGTTAAGGAGCCCCTACAATTATCGGAGGCCGTGCGACTTGAGGCGAGGTGACCGAGGAGAGGTGACTCAACGCCCAACGCAAGCCGCCTAGAATCATCAAGTGGAACGGCCTCCTATCACTATGAACGCACCTTCATATTTAATTTTTTTTTAGGAAAATGTTCAAAGTGTACTTGCATCTCAAGAACAAGTGGAAATGTTAATGACCCAAATTGAGGCTGCTCTCTCTGAAGTGGACGTTGTTGAAACACGCCTCAATATGTATGAAGAAGTAATAAGCCATGTAAGGGATGCACTGGAGAAGATGGAGGAGAAAAATTCTCTCATCAACATAGTAAATTGCAACAATCAGAAACTTCTGGCTGAACTTGAAAATGTTATTGTAAGTGATTCTGAGCAATCTGCTTTTTATTTTTCATTATAACTTAATGTTTGCTTTATGATTGCATAATTTTTTATTGTATGTATTCTATGCCTTGTTAGTTTCAGCTGGAACTTGATGGTAAACATCAAGCAGCTTTGACAGATGCAGATTTAACTAGCACAACAGGTCTATTAGATGCCATTGCTGCAGGTAAAGCCCTGCTAAACGCTATGAATGCAGAAATACATCCAGCCCTGTTGCGTATGGCTGCTGTCCAGGAGCAGAGGAAACGCTTTGACAAGTGGAAAGCAAAGTTTTCTCAAACAATTTCTCGACATCTCAACAACCTTTTCATACATTTGGTGGTTATCAATTCCGGATATTTTGTCGTAACAGATCATCAAGATCTTTTTACTGACATTATTTTTTTTTCTTAGGGCAATGATGCTGGAGAGACTTTAAGTTTTCATGCAAATGAACTAACTTTGCCTAGGCATGAGTCAATTCATGGAGAATTGGAAGTGTATGCAGAACTTATGCACTGGATGAAGGCCATGGATAGGAAGGCATATACAGCTTTGATGCGTGTCTACACTAATGCAATAAGTAAACTATATGACAGAGATATTAAGCAATTTTTTGAAGAGGCAAAGTTACGAATTTCTGGTCTGAGGACAGATAAGAAAGGTAATTATTCTTTTTGGTACTAAGTGTATTTACCAAAAACAGATGTAATCAAAATACTAGTCCATCACTGAATTATTTCAGGCAAAGGTAGTGGATCAAGAGAGGATCTTGCTGGTAAATTTAAGCAGGGAGCGGCCAATGTAGTAAGTGGTGTGTCTGGAGGGGCTGCTAGTGGTACTCCGACCCTACTGCTGGGAGTAGAAAGAGATCAATGGGGCATCGATGCTGCTAGTTCTGCTGAGAGACGCCGCTTTGATGAAGTTTTGGAACGTGTATTGGCTCAGCTCGAGCCAGTATGTTTAGCAGAACAGAACTTCTGCATTTCATTTTTCCAATTAGATGTGCTTTCACCAACAACAAAGGTAAGATATTATTTGCAACTCAATGTGAAAGTTATGTGTGACTCATAACTAATATTGTGGCTTTTGTTTTAGAATACTCAGACAACACTGGACGGGTTGATTGCTGAAGGAGCCGGTGTCGCTAGAGAAGACATAGATCCATCAGTTCCTCTCAAGAGAGCTGAAAAACAAGTGAATGAAGAAGTTCGTCGTATGATGTCTGATTTATTTGGGTGTATTGAACCTGAACTTGTCAATTTTGTCAGCCATTATGAGAAAGTGGATAGTTTGTATGTTGTAATATGGAATTACTAGTTCTGTTTTGTTCGTTTTCCACAAGAATGGGTTTTACCATATTGTTGTTTTTCTTTCTTTCTTCAGTTATTGTATGTATGTTTTGGTGAGACTGAGCCAGCATGTCATGTCAGCACAGGATACTGGCTCATTTCTAAGTATGAGTTTTGCTTCTGCTTTGGTCCAAGTAAAGAGGAACTTTGATCGGTTTATGCAAGCTCAACTTCGTTCCATTGAAGAAACAAGACCAAATAGAAAAGGGACATGTGGAATTCTTCCATTTGTTGACAATTTTGAGGTAATGAGTGTTTCAATGTTACTTGTAATTTTTTTATTTTTTTTCTCAAATCATTACAGTATTCTGTTATTGTTCTAGGACTTTGCTCGAACATCTGAAGAGATCTTCAAGAACTCAGAGCGTAGGACAGACCTGGAGAAGTGGTATACGAAATTGGTGTCTGCCATGTTTGATACCATCCCACGTATTGCTTCTGAACACACTAAAACACCAAGTGAAGTTGTTAAGATGGGTATGGGTTCATCATAAACAGATTCCTTTTTTAAAATATTCCTAAGTGAAGAATCCTCATTTATTTGAAAAATTCTGTTGCAGAAAACTACCATCATTTATTTGCCTTATTGTCACATCTAAAAATAAGTGTTTTAGATAGTCTTCGCAAGGAAGCAAAGCAGAGATACAATGATGCTCTCAGAGCTTATGTAACTCAATACTTTGGGAGACCTTTAGAAAAACTCAATGTAAGTGACCTTGTAGGCAACAAATGTTTCAAAAATCCATCTTGGTTATGAATGGTTATGACTGGGTTCTTTTTAATAATTTTTTTCTATTTTCAATCTTTTTCCCAGCAATTTTTTGATGGGGTGCAGGCTAAGGTTGCGCAAGGTGTGAAAGAATCTGAAATCAGTTACCAAATGGCTTTCAGCAAACAAGAACTTCGCAAAGTCATAAAAGAGTATCCTGCCAGAGAAGTAAAACGTGGATTGGTAAATTTGTATAGGAAAGTAGAAAAACACTTGTGTGAGCAGGAAAACCTGTTACAAGTAAGAAAAATTGCCTATTTACAATTACAGAAATGGAGCTACTGTCAGTACATTTATGTATTCTTCAAATGTTTAATTTGGTTTCTAGGTTGTTTGGCGAGCCATGCAGGAGGAATTCATTCAGCAATACAAATCAGTGGAGGATTTAATTCAGCGATGTTATCCAGGGTCGATGATTGCTTTAGAGTTTACAATAAGTGACATTTTAGAATTTTTTTCAGAGATAGCCAGATCTCACTGACATGCCTTTCCCTAGATATGCTTAGACACCTCTTAGTAATGATAAGTATAGTAACAATATTCAAGTATAAGCATATGAATAGTGAAGTTTTAAAGCTTAATCATTTTTATTGTAGATTGTTCTATAATTGATAAAATATAAACGGTATGTTTTGTTAAAGACCATCTTGCTGAAGTCTGTCTGTTACCCTGTCAGAATAGCCTCACATATTTGTTGAAAATGTTGAAAATTACCTTGCTGTTAATTTGAGAAAGAATAATTAGAAATGAGAAACTAAAAATTGTTTGCCAACTCAATAATTATTAAAAAATTATAATTACCTTAGGTTTAATTCTTTTCTCCAAGTATAATTTTTGAAACAATTTGCCATCAAAGAGTTGAGGGTGTCTTGTCTGCTCAGAGTAAAATGTTAACAACATTAATTTGCAGTAAAGGCTGATCTTAGTTTCATACAGTTATAAGAAGCAAAGGAACACCCACCCATTCAGAGCTTACTGGGGTACCACAGATGGAATTAGCCAGCACCAAGTGAGTAATTGCTCTTGTGAACAATGTAGCAAGCTGTACACCTCGAACATCAACTTTCTTTAAATATATTAGAGATAGATCTTTTGAGTTCATAGCCTGTACATCTACAACTGTCGATGCAAAGACTTTAACTTCCCAGTCATGAAGAATACCAGCATCCTTTTAAAAAGAAAAGCGTCAAGAATATAGAGGTGTTTTAAAAATGCAGAATACTGAACTTTGGATCATAATATTGCTGAGTATGAACTCACATGGTAAAGGTAGGATAAAATGCAAGTGGCAGATATAAGCTGGTGTGGAAATTCACCTAACTTAGTATCTGATAAATGTGCTGAACCAATCCAGCTGAGAAGTTTGAACTTTTCTCTCTTCATTTCATCAGAGTCATTCACCCATAGATCAAGGAGCTTGGGACTATTTTCTAAAACCATGAGTGACTCATTATTAAGACATATTTTTAGAGGTAAAAGAGAGCTTATACTTCACTTACCTGGTGGCAAAATTGCTGTAACCTTCAGTGGACCATTTAAGCTCTGAGGCCCACACATACACCATTCATCGACAGCCAAATCTTCCTCAGAGTCTTGTGGGTACTCTCGAAGAGCAACGCCATAAATACGCTGACGCATCTGTCTTAGGGCAGCAGCTGAGGGTGGAATAGATGTCCTGCAATCCTCTAAAGCTGTACTCATTTCAAATGGCAACTTTCGAAGAATATTGTATACATATGATGGATGGACCATGGTTACATAGTTAACATGAGCAAGGCACATTATTTGGTCCCAATTCTTGCATCTTGAGTCAACAGGTCCTAAAATATAAAAAATCAGGTTACTTTACTTAGATACAATTGTAATATCTAAAATTTAAAGGTTCAAATTGGAGCATACTTACTGACAGGTTCATTTATAATTCTTCCATAACTCAAAATACTTTTCTGTAAATCCTCAGCACGGTGACGAGTCCTAAAAACTTCATAAGATAACTGACCCAGGTAGAGAAAAAGATCATTTCCTTTCGGAAGACTCCAAATATACTCCGCGACTTTTCTCACAAGGACTGCTGCATATGCCTGATGCCGTTGCCTGCCAGTTAACAGACTGTGAAAAGGCTGTGAAACAAATCACAAAATGATAAGTAAAATAGCAAATATACATTGCTCTCTCATAATTAAACCTGACAGCCTATTTGTTCATCCTTATTTGTTCATCCTTACTCTTAGGTCATCTGCAGATATGAAGTCATTGCCCATCAATGATGCAAATATTGGTAAGTCAGATACATTGAGTTGGAGATGTCTAGCTAGAGCTTTTTGATCATACACTAATGTTGTCATTCTGGTCAAATCTAGATTTTCTGCAGATAGATAGTACTTTGCTCCACTTTGATATATAACAAAATCAGAGTCTTGGGCTAAAATAGCAAAGCATTTGTTCTTTTCAGCATAACTTGCTATTTCTTCATCACACTCTTTCAATGAACGACGCACCTGTAAAAAAATTCAACAAATAAATTTATTTTCTTTGCCTGTAACAAAAAATTGAAACAAAATCAATTTTACTGTTACCATGCATCTATCTTTTGATAACGTTGACATAGTGTTTCCTGCTCCAGCAGGCAAGACATACAGTTCTGGATCAATTCTTTGAACAGCTTGACCTTTACTAAGAGCGTCAAATACAGCATGAGCCTTTTCCATACTCTGAAGACGTCTGCTGACCCAAACTGGTCTTTTGCTTTCTTGAGTGGCTCCATCAAAATATACAACTAACTTAACATTTATGGCTGCAAAATAATACATTAATAAATTTTGAAACATTAACGACAAGGCACACATAGTATACATCATCGTATCAAGGCATACCTTCAAAACATTCAAAGAAATGAGTGACTTTTTGAACATATTCTTTGTATTGTCCACCACACACCCAATCAAGTCCTTCGTAGATACTACGAAAACAACATGATCCATCAACAACTATGACAGGTTCACAATTAAATTGTTGTCTGGAGAAAAAGAAAGTGATATTTGAGTATATTGACAAGACAGTTCAGACGGCAGAAATATCCTGTCTGAATAAGTAAAATTTTTGTGAGTACTTTGAAATTTTACCTATATTCTTCAGCAATGTCATAAATGCTGACTTCATAACAAGCCTCTGGACAATGCCGCTCAAGGAATGTTTGAAGGCGTCTGACTCCCATGATTATCTTCTCGATATTCACTATTCACTTGTAAATATTCATCACTAGCAGACATCCATTGTTATCAAACATCATTCCTAGCATAACCCATCAGATGTCAGATGACTACCGCAGGATTTTTCATAGATTTTCTGCACCGAAAAATTCAGAAAAATTATTTTCCTATGGCTGAGTATTTCTTCGAAGAATTGAAAAATGAAAATAACATTTTTCTTTCAAGTGCTAGGAATTTTTCAGCGTAATGCTTTGTCAAGCATTGGCAAAAATATTTTTTTGTTTTGCAGTGTTAACACGACTGCAGAAACCATCAACAAAAACATCAACAACAACAGCAACACTGGTTTTCGCGCCAAAGTAGGATCAAACAACGGACACGGACTCGTGCAGCGTAAACGTCTCTCGTTGAAAAGTATTTGTCAAAAAAACATAGTTACTTTTTGAACTTCAACCATGTCGTCTGTAAGTTTTACTTAACCACTATCTTCTTTGAACATAAATTGTCTTTGAATACGCTTTGTAAGCTATTATATACGATATTTACTCACCGGTTACTGTCTGCTTTTAGAGGCTAGGAAAGCGTAGCCCCCAAATATTCAGATTTTATTATCAATCATACGTAATTTCAAAAGAACTCACGTCATTTTTGTTACAGTTGTGTTTAGTTTATTTTCTTATTGTAGTTTTATGGTAGAACCTTTTTCCAATCCAGTTTTGATTTCCAGTAGGGAATGTGGTAGCTGCTAACAGGTTGTCTTTGTTTCCAGAATGGACGAGATACTCCAAGTGATTTCGACAGGTCAGTCGGTGACGCCCGTCGGGAAGCTGTCACCTCCCCAGTTCGTGACTTGGAACCCTTCGAAGATGAAAGTGATCTTATTGGGGGCGATGTGGATAGCGTTAGACAGTTTGAGGATGAAGAGGAAGAAGATGGAGAGGAGTTATTCGGAGACAACATGGAGGCGTAAGTTTGCAAGAGACCTAAATATTATTGTGTTCATTCATGTTTCTTACTTCGAGTGCTAATGAGTAATTGTCCTTTTAGGGATTACCGCCCCATGCCTGCATTGGATCAATACGATCCAGATGCACTTGATGATGAGGGAGACTTTGAGAACATGTCTCAATCAGACCGAAACGCTGCTGAACTAGCAATGAAGCGAAGAGATCGAGAGGAAGGAATGCTTGGGCGACGTGGGGACCGTGAACTTATATATGATGATAGTGATGAAGAAGATGAGCCCCGGAGGAAAAGAAGAATGGCTGAAAAGGCTGCTGCAGGAGATATGGAAGATACAGATATGATTGAATCAATTGAAAACCTTGAGGATACCAAAGGCCATACAATCAAAGAATGGGTGTCAATGATAGGTCCACGAACTGAAATTGCTAACCGTTTTAAAAACTTCTTGAGAAACTATGTTAATAGTAAGGGGCAATATGTTTTCAAGGATCGTATTCGGCGTATGTGTGAAAGCAACCACAGCAGCCTTGAGGTGACTCTTGACTTGATGCCTTTAAATTGCCACTTTTCCATCTTTGCCCAACTTAAGATTTTAACTCATCTTTTCAGGTTGAATTTCCAGCTCTAGCTGCCAAAGAACATGTCTTGGCCTTCTTCTTGCCTGATGCTCCAATGGAAATGCTGAAAATTTTTGATGAAGTCGCTAAAGAGTTAGTGCTTACAATTTTCCCCAGCTACGAGCGAGTTGCAAGCACAATCAATGTGAGAATATCAGAACTACCGCTCATTGAAGAACTCCGCACATTTAGGTATGTCTCTTGTCTTTTTGACTGTATTGTGAGCTCCTGGTCTTTATCTGAAATGCCTAGTGAGAATATTCTCTTTTGTGTTCAAGGAAAATACATTTGAATCAGCTTGTTCGGACTAGTGGTGTTGTGACTGCCACAACAGGTGTGTTACCTCAGTTGAGTGTTGTTAAATATGATTGTAACAAGTGTGGTTACATTTTGGGGCCATTTGTTCAGTCCCAAGATGTTGAAGTGAAACCGGGCTCTTGTCCTGAGTGTCAGAGCACTGGTCCATTCATGGTAAGCAGCATATGTTATGTTTCATATCCTGCTTTTCTCCATGACTTCATTTTTTGATCCTTGTCTCTAATTTTAGTACTAACGTTTTCAGATCAACATGGAGCAAACTCTTTACAGAAATTATCAGAAAATTACTGTACAAGAATCACCTGGGCGTATTCCAGCTGGCCGTATCCCCAGATCTAAAGATTGCATTTTGTTAGCTGACCTTTGTGACCGTTGTAAACCTGGTGATGAAGTGGATGTTACTGGAATCTACACTAATAATTATGATGGCTCATTAAACACAGATCAAGGTTTCCCTGTGAGTTCAAAAGAATTATGCATTGGAGGGTTGTTAGAACATTGTGTTCTTTTCATACTTACAATTTTATTGTAAAAATATTTTTCAGGTCTTTGCAACTGTAATTTTGGCCAACTTTTTGCTTGTGAAGGATTGCAAGCAAATAGTGCAATCTTTAACAGATGAAGATGTATCAGCAATTCAGAAATTGGCAAAGGACCATCGTATTGGTGATCGCATTGTAGCAAGTATGGCACCGTCGATTTTTGGCCATGATTATATTAAACGTGCATTGGCCCTTGCTTTGTTTGGTGGAGAGTCAAAGAACCCTGGTAAGAATAGTACTTTTGTGTTGAAATCAGATTTTCCATAGAATTCCTAAAATTATTCATAACTAACATTTATTTTGTAGGTCAAAAACACAAACTGAGAGGAGACATCAATGTACTTCTCTGTGGTGACCCAGGAACAGCAAAATCACAGTTTTTGAAATATGCTGAAAAAATTGCTCCACGAGCTGTTTTTACAACTGGACAGGGTGCTTCTGCTGTAGGTTTGACTGCTTATGTGCGCCGTTCACCAGCAAGTCGGGAATGGACTCTAGAAGCTGGAGCTTTGGTTTTGGCTGATCAAGGTGTTTGCCTTATTGATGAGTTTGACAAAATGAATGATCAAGATCGCACATCTATCCATGAAGCTATGGAACAACAATCTATTTCTATTTCTAAGGCAGGAATTGTAGCCTCCCTTCAGGCCCGTTGTTCTGTCATTGCTGCTGCTAATCCTATAGGTGGACGTTATGATCCTAGTATGACCTTCGCAGAAAATGTAAGTATTTTTTCATTATATATTCACACTAGCTTATATTGATTGCTCAATTGTCTCTCATTTGTTGCTCTTCTTACTTTCAGGTCAATCTCTCGGAACCCATCATGTCTCGTTTTGATATATTGTGTGTTGTGAGGGATGAAGCAGATCCTATGCAAGATGAAAGACTTGCCAAATTTGTTGTGTCCTCACATATTCGACATCATCCAAGCAAGATTAATGACACTGTTCTTGATGATATTGCTGTTCCTGATCCTTTGCAGTCCACAGATATTGAACCCATCCCTCAAGAACTACTTAAGAAGTACATAGTTTATTCCAGGCAACATGCTCATCCAAAGCTTCAGAACATGGATCAAGACAAAGTTGCAAAGATGTACAGCCAGCTCAGACAAGAATCTTTGGTAAGTTTTACATTTAATTCAACTGTATACTGCACATATTAGAAATTTTCATTCTTATTTTTGTCATTTTTTCTTCACCGTAGGCAACTGGAAGTTTACCTATCACTGTCCGTCACATTGAAAGTATGATCCGTATGGCTGAGGCATCTGCTCGTATGCATCTCAGGGACTATGTGCAGGAAGATGATGTAAATATGGCTATCCGAATGATGCTTGAAAGCTTTGTTGAAACTCAAAAATACAGTGTTATGAAAACAATGAGACAAACATTCCAGAAGTATCTGTCTTTCAAGAAGGACCATAGTGAACTATTGTATTATATTCTACGACAAATGACTCACGAACAGCTTGCATTCATGAGAGGTCTCCATGGTTCTGCCCATGAACCAAGCACTGTTGAAATTAGTGAGAAAGATTTTATGGATAAAGCCCGCCAGATTGATATTCATGATGTGAAGCCCTTCTTTGAGAGCCGTATTTTCAAGGCCAATCATTACTCTTACAATCCTAAGAAAAAGGCTATTGTTCAATTGGTTGCTGATACTCGTCTCGGTCGCTAAAAGAATTGTCTTTTATTCCATCACATGCATCCTACTCATTGTAACTCTTTCAACTGTATAAATTATTGTAGTTAGGGTCAGGTATTTTTAATGCTCAAATCCATATGACAATGTATTTTTGTAAGATTTCTGTATTTGGAGCTTTTTTTAACATGCATTATGTATTGATAATTATTTCAAGGAAATAAATTAACCATAACATTTTACCTAAACTACCATATCTACTAAGTTATTGGGGGACAAAATAAGTGATATGGCAAGAGGATAAGGTTTAATTGTGAAGGTCTTCATATTAAGTAATATTGCTAAACAATCATGGCAATGAACACAATACAGGCAGAGAGTTCTTACAGGGTGGCCACGCAACCTCAAAGTCAAGGAATATGACTGAATCTTGCTCCAACTTGTTTTTGAGCTTTTGGTAGCAGCAGAGAGTTCCACAAGAAATACCTCCAAAAGTCAACAAATTTGAAAACTGATTGCACGGTCACTCTGTCTTAGTTCCAATAAAATATTTCTATCACAGACACAGAGATCACAAAATAATTCAGGATAAGTTAACTGATATGGTGCCTAGCACTTATCTCTCAGTAAACAAACATGCCAGTCATCAGGTAGTTAAGGATGCACACAAGGAGAATATTCTAAGACTTTTGAACAGATCTTGATGCAACAAATATGGTAGAAAGTTGGAAAGAATGAGGTAACCACAACGGCGACTGTTCCTCAACGTCTTAAAACAATATGCAGTTATCCATAAGTAATCTTAATTTTACTGAGGAATACAGTCTGTACTTAAACACAAGTAAGGTGTGTTTCGTTTTTTAAAAACAGCAAGGTTAATTAAATACTTTCATCAAAAGTAATGATAAAGATGCAACTAATGGAAGAGGTAAGTGTACCGAGTTCTTCTCCTTAGAAGAGTAGAAGTTTCTTCACTGAAGAGTTTCATCATCAGAACTTACAGTGGCATCCATGATTTGCGCCACATCATTTTGCTTATGTGAAAAATGGACTAAATTTATTTGGTATTCCTGCCAAGTTCTTTGTAGACGTCTAGATTCCCAGGATCTTACATCCCAACCAGATAAGCGTCCTAGAGTAGACAACCTCGGACAGTGGTCCAGTAGCCTAGATACACTTCTGATGGTCAGTTGAGAATATCCCAAAAGCCACTGCAAATGTATGAAAAAAAAGATAAGATAATTAGATTTTGCTAAAGAATATATAGAGGTAGGAAGCAATATCTGGAAAATACTTACAGTTTCCAAGTGTTCAAATGGATTGATTTCAAGCCACTCTCGTAGGACACGATCTGTGAGTTTCTTAATTCGTACCAGTTTGACTACTTTTAGTTGAGGAGCTCGAGTTAAAAGTAAAGCTGCTGCATTTAATGATATTTGACATTCAAGCTGTACAATGAAGATGATTTACTAATTAATAATCATTTAGAATTACAAACAGAATTATCAAATAATAAAACATTGATTTTGTACCTGCAGTTCTTCCAGATGAAGCAGCAATGGTTTTTCTTTATCATGAGATACTGATACAGTTTTTAGAGGCTCATGAGTTAGTACTAACTTCTGCAGAAGTGGACATGATTCAACTATGAGCCCAACATCAACATTGGGGACTTGAAGCTGTAAGGTACAGGTGATTTACATCCATAAGAATCAACCAAGAGCAGATAAATTAATTTAATACAGAGAGTGTTGCTTATTTACCTGTAATTCACAAAGTTGGGATAGATGGGCTAGTTCTGGACCAATATCTACAGGAAATGCTAACTCTAAGGTTAATTTCCGAAGTTTCGGTAGCTTTGATAATTGCTAGAACAAACAAATGTTATGTTGGGCACAATGAGTTGATGGATAATTTTCATTATTTTATTCATTAAGGTGATTAGAAACACATAACATTCTTTCACAAACCTTAAAATTCAAACGCTTAGCATCATCAGATCCAAGGTGTAAGATTTCTAGATCAGGGCATGATGTACCAATAAGTTTAACTTTTTCACAAGATGGTCCGCGGTAAAAAATCTTTGAAGAACAGAAAAGAATACAATAATGAAGACGCAGAAGGGCAGAATCGCAGAGGCTGTTTAAATTTTGACACATACCTGTTTTAAGGCAAATTTATTTTTTGACTCTTGAGAAAGCTTTTTCAACACAGCAGTTGCAAACACAAAATCTCCAAGGGATGTAATGTTGGGCATATACTTCAGGGCAAAGTATGCTCCAAGAGCTCGTACCTTTGTGTTTGTGAGTATCAGGTCTCTCATGGTTGCACACAAGCCATTAAGAGAGGTCATTGGAAAGGGAGTAGACTGTTTGACAAGAACAAATGTAAAATGAAAATGTACTCATCAGAGAAAAAAAGGAACCAAAACTTGATAGTTGAAATTTATACAAAAATAGTTAACACCATGTGATGAGTTCCAAAAACCATCATTCTACCTAAAACGAAAATGCATTACTGGTAGTTACATTACCTGCATTGCTAGCAACTTCAGTTTAGCCAATTGTGGTGCCTTCATGTCATGTGAAATCTTGGCACTCACAGGAAAAATAAGGAAAAGAATATCCATACAAGAAATATTTGAGCCTGATATGTCAAGCAGCCTCACACAAGGACAGTTTTTAGCAATTGCAGCAAGTACCTACAAGAATAAGATGTGAATTCAATAGCATTTAAGGTGTAAAATATGGTAAGAATTAATAAAAGATAATAGAAGATAATATTACCCTGCTGTCGTGTACAGCATCTTTGAGAACAATTTCTGTGAGTTTATTGCACTGCTGAGCAAGAGATTTCAGAAAGCCACTCATGTTAATACCAAGCGTGGTACACAATAGAGGTGGTAATGAAAACCTGAAAAATACATAAAGATTTACGTAGGTGGAAACGTTTTACTTCTTTGATAATACTACAATTATTTTAAGAAGAATTACAAAAAGCTACTTCTTACTTTCGAAGCCCGCAGCATCGATCAAGTACAAGTTCCCACACTTCTGGAACACCTGGTTGAGGCCTGAACTGAGCTGTCCTTATAACAGGCTGAAAATCTGACAGATCAAACGTTTGGACCTCATCATCCAAAACTATTTCTAGTAAACGAACAGTCATTGTATGAAGAGGTAGACCTAAAGGAGGTGTTTGAGGTTGTGACATTTTTGCATACTTTTTCAAAACTCTGAAAACAGGAAAATATCATGATTCCAATTCGTCTTTTACGAAATCTAAAATTAAGTGAAAATATTGTAAATCTTTATACTTGTTTGTGATCTTTTGTCGGACCATTTCACTTAAAGTACCTGGCAAGAAAGCCAAGTACTCACGAAGCTCTTCAGAAATTCTTGCTGTACTTAAATCTCTCCTTCGAAGAAGTAATGAATTAGCTTGTAAGCCTCTAGCTACTTCACATAGTATAAGGTCTGTTTCAAGGCATCGTATTACAGCCAAGAGGCACAACTCCTCTAATGGTAATGGAGAAAAGGACTTTTCAAGAGGCATTTCTAATTTTTTAGAAGAATAATCTTAATGGTAGTGTAGTCAAGTTCTCCTGTAATGCAAAATAGAAAATGCAGCATGAGAAAATCATAACACTTCCAAATCAGCATCAATATTGTTTTTGCATTAACAATAACTATATTTTTAGTCTGTAAAATGTTGTCGACCTCGTTTGAAACGCCAAGCGACCACTCGCTATTAATTTTCCATCAAATTAACCAACTTGGTGATGATATTTCTAGTTTAAATAAACCATTTATGGATACACATTTCATTGACATTTCATAACATCAAAAGATAAAGAGGTAGACATAATCGATTGTGAAAGAGAAACCATGTTTTCTTTACGTATAGATTTAAAAAATAAATATTTATCAATAAGCGTTCAACTTAAAACTCAACCACCGTCCATTGATAACAAGTGATTGGATTGGGATTGGAGGTTATATATACAGACAGCTGTAGAGTATCGTGTATACTCTAGGGTGGGTAACCGGGTGGTAGAGCTTCTTGGGAGAGACAAGTACGCCAGCTTGTGGGTATAACTTAACAACGTTTTATTCAAGGAATTCAGGGTATATATACAGTTTCCTGAGCACAGGCGAGGTATAGTTCATTCCCCGTAAAGGTACCTAACCAATGTTAGAAGGCAGTGAGAGCAATACATGACAT
>NW_026267294.1:6591-7272 GCF_000697945.3 Frankliniella occidentalis | reverse complement strand
ACTTTCTCAGTAGTGTCAAAACCAAACCAAGTTGATTCAAGTTTTGTTATCTTCAAAGCATAGAAATCATTCTAGTTACATCAAACGTATTGTCTGCAACCTTAAAAAGTCCTTGTCCTATTAGGTACTGTAGTAACTCTTTGTTCCAGAAAATAGGAATTTTGTGAATCTTTTGTTGTCTGTTCATGTACGTTTTTATTTAAATCAAACGTTGATCCTTTTCAGGGTAACATCCAAACTCTTTTTCGAGTTTCTAAAGTTTTGAAAAAATCTTGTCCAAGTTGTAAAGTGTCCGTGATTATTTATTCTTTTTCAAAAACCTTTGCCAAGGGGAGGGATGATAAGTAAGTGTAAGTGTTTGATAAGCGTGTAACTGTATGTCAATGTTAAAACTGATTATGCTCATATCGTCATCGTGATGTTAAAGCGTTTGTCATTGTATTCAAGTCCACTGTCCATTTTGTAGTTTTTAATTCATTCCTTAAACTGCTGATTTAATTGTCTGTGTTATCATGTTATTCATTGTCTGATTCTAGTCATTATTTGTAAGTTAGGGTTCAACAACAAAAACCTTAGCGCCAAGAGGGGTACAATGCTATTTAATTGCAAGAGCAGATAGCTCATAGAATTCTCACAAAAGAACAGGATAATGGTTTATTATTTGAACTGAAAGTTAAACAA
>NW_026267294.1:0-722 GCF_000697945.3 Frankliniella occidentalis | reverse complement strand
ATGGCTCGGCCGCGAGTACAGAGGGCGCGCTGTGCGTGGCGCCGGCGGGCGGGGGCGGAGCGATGAGAAGGCAGGGCGCCGCGGCCTGCAGCAGCCCGCCCACCGCGAGCGGGGCACACAGGTCACTCGAAAGAGCTGGAAAAGTCACGGGGAGATCATATGACGACCGGTTTGCGGCAAGTTTTTTAAGATACATTTTTACAGCACACTGCAAAGTCATCTCGGAGAAAAAAATAAAAAGTCTCTCACGAGTAATGGTTTAGGGGTATGACACCCAAAGTGATACACTAACTCGTTTAGGTAGCCTAGTGGCCCTAATGTAGAGTACATGCGACTAGGCCACTACAGGTTTCTATGTGACACCTGAACACTTAAGATGGTTAAGTAAAAGAGTGTCAAACCAGTAGTTTGGTGCACAACGGACCACTATACATTTTCGTTGATGTCAATTTCATCGAAATAGTCAGTCGTCATTCTTTTCGACTCGGGGTTCACGAGTACTTAATATTGCAGTGTGCTGACCACTCCGTCTTAGAGGAGTCGGGCTCTACATTTCATGAGGTAGCCAAGCTGCCACCCCCGTTCACGTTGGCGAGCGGCAGAGAGGTGGTTTTGAATCGGTTTCGAACTCGCGCGCGTCCTTGGGAGCGTGTCGGCGGGACCGCGGGACCGGTCGTGAATCATCTCTACGCCGCACCCGCCCCACCGGCCCCGGAGCACCG
>NW_026267293.1:565580-594767 GCF_000697945.3 Frankliniella occidentalis | reverse complement strand
CAGTCTAAGTACGGGCGTTGCGGTTGAGCCGCGAGCGCGCACTGTCTCTTTCGCACTCTCACCTTCCCAGTTATCTCTCTATGTCTCACACATTCCAGGCTCCTCGCTGCCGCGCTCGCTGTCCAGCAGCAGCAGCAGCAGCAGCAGCAGCAGCAGCAGCACTAACCGAGCAGTGCGCGTCATTCATTTACGACGGCCCCGCGTCCCCGCCGCCCCGTATACGGCGGCGTCCTTACCGAATGCCTCCGGTGGCACGCTCTGGAGCGCTCTGGAGGCGCTCACGTGTGCGCCGCGCTGCGCACCACTTGCACCGCGATGGCGCGCTATTCATTTTACGGACTCGCGCCTGACTCGTGTGCGCGCGTGTGTGTGTGTGTGTTTGTTTGTGAGTGTGCGCTGCTGCAGGGAGTCACCGCCTGCGGTTCTCGATGCCAGAGGGTATGGTAGTGGTAATTATTTGCAGCGATCAGGTGCGCCGTGATGGAAGGAGGCGGCAGTGGAAAGAGATGTCTTGGAAAATAAACAAATTTATTTTATGCTCGCTCGCTTCTCTCGCAGACTGTCATTAATTCGCTCGGGCCTCGCGCGGCAACCAGCCGGGGTCCTCGCCCCGCCCGCACCCCTGAGGGTGGTGCAGCAGGCCCTCGTCACGGAGAGCTATTTTAAACTGTCGAGAAGAAATCGAAAAGTAAATGAAATATTTCCCTCGAAAATCAAAGGCTGAAACGTTTTTCGGAAAATTAACAAAAATCAATAAAATTCCCGAAATTTGGAAAATGAAAATTCCTTGTTGCTCGCCGGGGTCCTCGCGCTCAGCCTGAGGGAGGGGAAGGACCCCAAAGTGAAGCTTCCCTCCCCCCAAGGAGGGTTAGGGCTCCCCTGGCCCTGGTGGAGAAGGCCGATGCCCCAGAGGAGAGGCCCAGGCCCGCCTCGCAATTACAAATGACTCAGCCGCATGAAGGGGGTTTTCAATAACGATTAGCGCGTCTACTACGGGCCTGCCGGTGCAAGGGTCAAGTATGTGAGCCGTGCATGTGCACGTGTGCGTGTGTGTGTGCGTGAGAGAGAGAGAGAGAGAGAGAGAGAGAGAGAGAGAGAGAGAGAGAAGGGGCGCATACAGGCCTGCCGGCAGACCCCAATTACCTGTCGCCGCCAAACAAGTCTTTTCCCACCTTCGTATCGTCATCATAGCGTGTGTGTTGTGAATAAGCGAGCAAACGAAAAAGGAAGAAAACGAACGGGGAAGAGGAAGGGGGCGAGGGGCTGGTGGCGGCGGCAGGAAGAAGCGCAGCGGCGGGGCGGCTGCATGGGCCTGTCAGGTCGGCGGAACAGGTCTTCATCTCCCTTCGCGCGCGAGTTCTGTTCAGCGGAGAGGAAAAAGGTTTCCTCCCGCACGCTGCTGGGGATCGATTATTTATGAACATCTCTCAAAGCGTTCCCGGTTTGCATCCCGCACGAGTGTGTCCTCAGCCTCTGCCGAACCCCCTGCTCTGGTGGAGTACTCTTCCTGGTCCGCGAAGCTGCAGCCATGCAAGTCATGCAAATCGAGCGCACTCTACTGCGGCTGCTCCCCTGCTGCTCCGCTCGAAATAATTTTGAGCCAATTAAAATGTGGTCCAAGGACTTGCTCTGTGCGCGTGAGTGGGAGGGAGAAGGAGTTGGGGGGGGGGGGTAGAACAGCCAGTAGTGACGCTGCCCCCGCACTAGTGAGCTTTCACTGCCCATTCAGTCAGTCGCACCCACCCGGTGCAAGGCGCCAAGGCCCGGACCGTCAAGCTTCACTTCGCCTCGGCTCGGCGCCAAACTCAAGGACTCGGTGCGCCCCGCCGCCTGTGTAACGCGTTTCAAGTGTGTGACGCTCGGGCAGCGCGGAGGTGCAAGCTGCTGACCCCCGTGACCCGGCGGGTAAGCGCAGCGCGGCGGGAAGAGCGGCGGTGTAGACCGGGCCGGGCACTGCACGCGATGCATTCGAATGAGAGAGGAGGGGGGGGGGGGAGGACAGAGCAACACGACTAAAGTCGCGGAGAGGCTGAATATTTCCGATTATCTCGCGTTCGCCCGGGTGGCGGTGCCAGGGCGCGGTGGCCGCGTGGACTTGGTAATGGCCTCCGCCGGGGACCGGGCGCCCCCGTCGCCGCGCTTACGAACTCGTTCACACCTCATCACCTCTCCTGTCGCCGCGGGCGCCCGGGCCGTGGAGGCGACCTTTCAGCAGCCGCAGCTGCGGCAGCAGGACCGACGCTAGGATGAGGAGGTATGGGAGCGGCCCGAGGAGGGCTTCATGTGAATGCATCTCTCCGATGCTTGCTTCGTGAGCAAGCAATCTCCCCTCCCCTCCCTCACCCGCTCCCGCACCGCGCCGCCCGCCGACGCTCGGACGGTGCACGCGATAATCGCGACAGGGCCGTACCCCCAAACCCTTTGGTATTTTTGGGAGGGGCTAAAAGGAAAAACAACGTGTAGAAAAAAGGTAGTCTGATGTGGTAAATGGGGGGAGTGAGAGGAGGGGGTCTTAAACCGCGTGGCGCGCACGGTGGTGGCGTGCTTGTCGCCCGAGGGAGGAGGGGAGGCGAGTGGGGAAGGCGGAGGTGAGTGAAGGTGAAGCGGCTGATTATCCTGCCATTAGGATGGATGCCTGACGCAGCCCGTCGCCGAATTTAGCAGGGGCAGTGCACCGCGTCGAAAGCGCGCCAAGTCCCGCCGGCGGGCGCTGGCAGCACAGCTCAGCCCGCCGCGCCGCACCGCGCTGCTGCACCGCGCGCCCCGCCCCGCCACGCCCGGCGCACAATGCCGGCCGGGGCGCGGAACTCCCTCTTGTTGTGATGACGGTGCGCAACGCATTGATCGCTAACGAGACGACGACCTTGTTGTTGCAGACGAGGAGGACATGCAGCGGCCGGGGCTCAGCCCGGGGCTCAGCCCGCTCACCCGCGTCGAGATCGTCCACGTCAACGCGTCGGACGGCACGGCGCTGCCGCCGCCGTCGTCGTCGTCGTCCAGGGCCAGGCGGTCCGTGGGCGGCTACCGCTACCAGGACGACGAGGCGGCCGGCCAGCGGGCCCACTCCATGGAGCTGATGGTGGTGACCGACAAGCGGATGACGGACTACCACGGCGAGCAGAACATCATCAACTACGTCCTCACCCTCATGTCCATCGTGAGTATACTACGGCACCCAAGGCGGAACGTCGTAAGCCGGCCGCTTGTCGCCCTCATGTCCCCACATTTGTCGCGGGCGTTTAGATTGGTAGAGATTGGGTGTCTTTTTGACATCGAAGCGGGAGCCCAATGACTTAATTTCGGCATCCTTTCTGACCGAGCCGCTCGCCGAGCCGTTCCACGTGGGCGGCGACACTTTGTAATGAGCTGACACGTACGTCCGGTGACGGCGGCATTTCATATTCCGACCGTGAGCTTGTCGGTCTGCGGGAAGGAGGGGGAGGGGTGCTGGAAAACTTTATGGCATTCCCGCTACGCGTTCCACTGTGCGAGTTACTCCCCCTGTTGCCCAGCACAAGGATGATTTGATGATTTGCCCGTCCCTCTGAGTATAACTCAGAGAGCGGGTGACCCGCGGGTTCAAACACACACGCCTCCTCCGAGTCGTATCGTATTTTCCAGCGGTCAGCCCAACAGCGGTGCCGCCCATCTGCGCGCCGCGCGGGGTAACGCGAAACATCCAAGGTGACGCTATATCGACGCCCGACGACGTCGAAATCGCGTAAACTGTTCGGCTGAAAAATTCATAGAGACGACGTCGTAAACTATAGCTTCGTCTCGAAGCCGAAGCGAGCCCCGGGCGTTGAGGTCTCACTCACATCAGCTTACGCCCTGGCGTGCCCTGCAGGTCGCCATGGTGTACAAGGACGCCAGCATCGGCAACCCCATGACGGTGGCCGTCGTCAAGCTGGTCGTGCTCAAGTCCGACGACCCGGACTTCGTGCCCGAGTCCCGGCGGCGCAGCGGCGGCCGCAGCACCTCCGCGGCCGAGATGCTGCGCCGGTTCTGCCAGTGGCAGAAGGAGCACCACCACCAGGACCACGACACGGCGCTGCTGCTCACCAGGTAGGGAGGGTCAACTGGGGGCCAACTGCGGGTTAAATAAAATCAGGGTACACCCTCAAAAGAAATCATGAAGAATCAAGGAAGAATAAATTTAAAACTCAGGAAAAAATCAATGGAAAATCTATTTGAAAATCAGCTAAAATAAAGAAAAACAATTGCTTGTACGCTTGAATTTCTAGTGAAGAACCCCTCAGGTAAGGTACTCGTCACCGTTGGATGCCGGAACATTGTTTCTTCCCGATTCCCCGCCTGCCACGCTAGCTCGCCCCTCGCGGTTCTAATTACCGGCTGACATTGATGCAGACGCATGGGGCGCCACCACTGGGAGGCACGTGTGATTGTTCTCTCGGCGGCGTGTATATGCACATGAAAGGTCGCTCTCGTACGCGCGCCTCTCTGCTGCCCAGCGGCGGCCGCAGGCGATAAGGAAGTGTGGTGGTGGCCACTCACTCCACCCCCTGCCGCGAGTGTGAGAGTGTGTGGGTGTATATGTGTATGTGTGGTCAGAGGGGAGCCGAGCCGTCATCGCGCCCAGCAGCCTTGACATTCTGACCGACACACGCCGCGCCGTGCCGCCGTACGTGTCCAGCCGGGACGGGACGGGTCGGGCTGCTCGAGGCACTAGTACCCCGCTGTAGCCGTGCCAAAGCGACGGACGCGCCCAGCGAGACGTGTGCGCCCGGCTGTCCGTCAGGCCCGCCAGGCTCGCCGCCAGGACGCGGCATGTGTGTGTATGTGTGTTGCCAGGGCGCGCTGAAATCTGTGAATAATGGCATTTTCCTTATTCGCCGGTCGCTTTCCCCCAGCCTGGCCGGGGCCCGGGCGTGCACTGATTTGCTCGCTTTGGACCAGGTCCCCCGCCCCGCGCCGCCCCGTTTGGCGACGTCGTGAGGCTGCCCGGTTCGGCCTCATTGTGGCTGGTCGGGCTGCAGCGGCGGCGAGCCGGGCGGCGAGCGGTGCCCATATGGGAGGATATCCTCGCCTTTGTATGGAAAAACAGTTACCGATTGACGGAGAGGCACGACGCGACGCGGCGAGGCGAGTGGGTCGCTCTCTTGTCAGGTCATCGGGGACCGGTTTGGTTTGCCCGCTCCTCGCACGTGGACCTGCAAGGGCCGGGGCCTCGTCCTGCCCTGTCGCGTCAGCGTCGCTCGCCCTGCGGGGCGGGGCCGCCTGCTGTCCCTGTCGTGCCTCCTGCTGCAGCCTCCATGCCCTGGCCACAACTCCTGCCTGCCTGCCGACTGACCACACCTCTGTTTGCTATTATGACGCAGGGAGAACATCTGTCGGAACCCGGACGAGAACAAGTGCGACACGCTGGGGCTGGCCGAGCTCGGCACCATGTGTGACCTGAACGCGTCGTGCGCCGTAGTGCAGGACAACGGGCTCTCTGCCGCCTTCACCATTGCCCATGAGCTCGGGCACGTGTAAGTATTACAGACGGTAACCTGCTCCTATGAGTAGGAACTTGAATTTTCTCAATAAGTGCGTTGGTAAATTTTTGAGGAGTTTTCCTTGAGGTTTTTCTAAACCTTCAAGTTTGTTCCGAAAAAGTTTTATGTTTTTCAAATTTTCCCGTTTTTTTCCGGAGAAGTTTTTAATTTTCCGGAAAATTTTCTGGCTTTAAAATATCTAGCTGTGAGCTTGCCCCTGCCCGCCCCTGCCCGCCACCCGCTCAGGTGGCGAGACGGCCTTGTCCCACGGGCCTCCCTCGATAAGTGACTGTTGGCGCCTCGCCGCCCTCCTCAAACTCGCTCGGGGCGTGCCTCGAGGAGGGGCCTGCCCTGTCCTGCCACGCCACGCCGAGCCGCGCCAGCGGAACTCTTTTGCGGACGAGAAACAGAAGCCGTGGCGCTCCGCTGCTGGGCCCCGCGCTTTGCGCTCCCGACATGTGGCGCCGCGGCGCGCCGTTGCGTACGGGGGCCCTGCAGCCCCGGCCCCTCGGCCTGGCAACCGTGTTGGGGAAGGGCCGCCGCCGGGGAGCAGAGGCCTTGAACTTAACATTCGCGGTGCTCTGAAAAAAATAGGCGTGTTGGTGAAAACGTAGCAGCGATGCAGCGATGCCTCTTCGGCGTTTCCCGTTTCCCCTTCGCAAAAATGCTAAGAAAGCTTTTACTGAGATGTCAGGGCATGGGTTCCGCCGACCCTGCTGCTTTTCCCGAAAACACGTCGAGCACCGTTGAATCAAAGTCACCGCGTGTTTTTCCGATTGCACTGCGCAGCGCTCTCACGCTCTGAAGCAGCGCCTCGCGGAAACGGGCGCATTGGCGTCTGCACGTGCTGCGCCAGGCAGTATGTACGCGGCGGTTGCCGCGGCCAGCAGTAGCTTTCGCTTCTGGGAAATAAGTGATTAATTTTGGGGCCGTCGGGGGGGCCTGGCCTGGCCGGCCGCGCGGCCGTTCGGGAGGAGGGCGATCTCCAAGGCCTAGGAGAGCCTCGGGCCTTGAAGTCCGCGGCGGCGCGGGGCGGGTCTGTCTGTTGCCCGTCATCGCCTCGCCTCGCCTCTCCTCTCCACCCGGGCCTTGGCCGGCCACGGCCGCTCCCCCCGACGGCAAGCCTATGGCCTGTAACGCTCAGTAACGCCCCGCGTAACGCCAAAGGGCGTTTATTGCGGCCGGGCTGTAAAACCCGTAACCCCTCCCCACCCCCTTGCCCAATGCCCCTCCTCCTTCGTTGCCCCGCACTCGGCGACCAGAAGCTCGGGGAATAAAAAATAAAAATGAAAACGGCGGAAGCAGCGGGGAATAGAGGAGGGGGGTGTCGGCAGAAGTGTAAAGGCGACGACAAAGCCGCCGGCCTCCGCTTTAAAGAAAGCGAAAATAATAATGGGGTGTAATTCCACCTGTCGCAGGCTCAGCATGCCCCACGACGACGACCAGCGTTGCGACGCCTTCAACGGCAAGTCCTCGATCACCAACGTCATGTCGAGGATGCTGGACCACAACACGCACCCGTGGTCCTGGTCCAATTGCTCCCGCCACTTCCTCACCGAGTTCCTCGAGTAAGTATCGAAGCCTCCCGCCATGGGCGGGCGCGGGCAGCGGGCGCCGGGCTCGCGGCGCGCGGCAACCGGCGCCACAGGCTGCACGTTGGGCTGCCCACCCAGCGGGCGGGCCCCGCGCGCCGCTGCCTCCGTCTGACCGCGGCCCTTGCAACTTGTGTGCCCCGCAGCGGCGGCTACGGCAAGTGCCTCGGCAACGCCCCGTACAAGGACTTCATCACCGAGAGCTCCGCCTCCATCAAGCTGCCCGGCGAGGCCTTCACCGAGGACCGGCAGTGCGAGTTTGTGTTCGGCCGCGGCTCCAAGATCTGCTCTTACATGGTGAGTACACGCCCGCCATTCGCCGCTAAGAAACTTCAAAGTTCCGCCGTTGCGAGCTCCCATGGCGCCTGATAGGTAGGCAACATCTTGCCACTACTGCATGCGTGTACTGCGGGGTGGCCTACCCTAAGACTCGCAGGCGCTGAGCTACGCTACCGACCTCAGGCGCTGAGCTATGCTACCGACCATCCATAATTCACTTCGACTGACGTGGAAGGGGAAGTCTTTTGGGAAAATTTTCCAAGATCTTTTTGAGGGGGCTCCTAAATTATTCCTTTTAAAAGTGTTTATTTTTCCAAATTATTTTGGATGTATTCCAATTTTTTTCTTTTTTTTTTCTGGAAAATTTTCGAACTATAAAATCTCCAAGACTGCCTAATGACTGACGTCGTTCTGTCCGTTCCAGCCAGTGTGCTCGCGGCTGTGGTGCACGACGGACGTGGGCGAGCAGGAGGGGTGCCGGACGCAGCACATGCCCTGGGCGGACGGCACGCCGTGCGGGGAGCGGCGCTGGTGCCAGCGGGGCAGCTGCGTGCCCAGGGACCGGGTGGCGCTGCAGCCCGTCGACGGCGGCTGGGGTCCCTGGCAGGGCTTCGACGACTGCTCCCGCACGTGTGGCGGGGGCGTGCAAAAGTCCACCCGAGACTGCAACTCCCCTTCGCCCGCCAACGGCGGCCGCTACTGCGTCGGCCGGCGCGTCAAGTACCAGTCGTGTAACACTTTCGAGTGCCCGGAGGGCAGCAAGGACTTCCGGTGAGTTGGATAAAGTTTTGTTTCCAGAGAGTAAGTTTTAAATGTGTTGTTGAAAACTAACAAGCTCTTAAATTTTATGTTTAATTATGCATTGAAAAGTTTAGTTTTAATTAACCTGTGGATGTGTGCATCCGGCTCCGGTCTGCTTCTCCAGGCTGGAGCAGTGCGCGCAGTTCGACGGGACCAAGTTCAACGGCCTGGGCAACGACGTCCGCTGGGTGCCCAAGTACGTGAAGGGGGACTTTGGCGGCGGCTCGCTGGACGAGCGCTGCAAGCTGTACTGCAGCGTGTCCAACACCAACATCTACTACAAGATGATGGAGAAGGTGGTGGACGGCACGCCCTGTGAGGTGGGCGCCTACGACATCTGCGTCAGCGGCGTGTGCCAGCCCGCCGGCTGCGACCACGTGCTGTCGTCCACGGCCAGGCAAGGTGAGGTGGTGCCAGCCCAGGTCGGTCGACAGACGAGGTTCTGTCCCCAACAGCGCCCGCCGACGCTGACCCCCTTGTCCTGCCCACAGATCGTTGCGGACGCTGCAATGGCGACAACACGACCTGCCAGGTGGTGACCGGAGCGCACAATCACACTCAGTTCGGCTACACCGAGGTCACCCGCATCCCGGCGGGCGCCTCCAACCTGGACGTCAGGCAGTACGGCTACCGAGGCATGAACAAGGATGACACTTACCTGGGTGAGTGGGCGCGAGCCAAGCTTAGCGCGTACGGCGTTCCGTCGAGCCGTCCATCATGGGTTGATTCCGTTTGTTTCTCGTGTCGCAGCTCTGGTGGACCCAGAGTCCGGCAAGTACCTGCTGAACGGCAACTTCGTAGTCACCCTGTCGCAGAGGGGCATCGTGTACGAGGGCGTCGCGCTGGACTACTCGGGCGCGGCCGAGGTGGTGGAGCGCCTCAACTGCACGCGCACGCTGAACCGGGAGCTGGTGCTGCAGGTGCTGGTCTCGGGCAAGCTCAACCCGCCCGACATCCACTGGGAGTACACGGTGCAGCGGCCGGCCGAGCGCTTCCGCTGGACGCACGCGGACGCGTGGACGCCGTGCGACGCGGCGTGCAACGGCGAGCGGCGGCGCGAGGAGGTGTGCGTGCGCCTGGACACGGGCGGCGAGGTGCCCGCCGAGTACTGCGACCACCTGCCGCGCGCGCCCGCCCCGCAGGCGGAGCGCTGCAACCCCTGCACCGTCCAGTGGCACGTCGTGTCCACGTCGCCGTGCTCCGTCTCGTGCGGCCGCGGCACGCAGACCCGGGTGGTGCAGTGCCTGCAGACGCAGCTCGAGACGCGCGCGTCGCACGCCGTGCACGACGCGTCGTGCGCGCACCTCCCGCACCGGCCCGCCGACGTGCAGGAGTGCGAGGCGCCCGCCTGCGAGACCTACTCGTGGAAGTACGGCAAGTGGCGCGACTGCTCGGTGACGTGCGGCGCCGGGGTGCAGCAGCGCGCCGCCTGGTGCGTCACCAGCAAGGGCGAGATGGCGAGCGAGTCGCTGTGCGAGGCCACCCGGGAGACGCAGCGCGCCTGCCACGACCAGAGCTGTCCACACTGGGAGCTCGTCGACTGGACTCCGGTACGTGTAGCCCACCGAGGGAGCCCGGTAAAATTTTGCCAAAAAGTTATTTGAGATTTTTACAACAAAAAATTGCTTAAAAATTTGAAGGAAAATGAGCAATTTTTAAAAACGAAAATTTTCGATTTTACAATTAGTGTTTACCGCTGTGCTATGTTCACAGTGCTCCGTCACCTGCGGTGAGGGCATCCGAGAGCCGGCTTATGCGTGCATGGTGGACAGCCGCACCGTCTCCCAGGACTACTGCGACCCTGCGCAGCGGCCCAGCATGACCAAGCGCTGCAAGGAGCGAGCCTGTCCCCGGTGGGAGACGGGCGATTGGGAGCGGGTGAGTTGGATCGCCATTAGCCGTGAGGTAGTGGAGCTTGCATTCGTAGCCGTCGGCGGTAGAGTGTAGCGTCGTGCTGTGCTTGTAGTGCTCGGTGACATGCGGCTCGGGTACCACGGTGCGCCAGGTCTGGTGCGCTCAGGACGGGCAGAAAGTGGACGACGGCCTCTGCAGCAGGACGACGGAGCGGCCCGCCGTGTCGGAGCACTGCATGCTGATGCCCTGCCCGGTAGGCTGGAGGCTTTGTGGTAGAACGTCAACCGGCTGTAGCGATGGCTGGAGACTCAACAAAGAGCCGTGTCCTAACCAAACCTACCTTGCTGCAGCTGACCACCACGACAACGACCACGACCACCACCACGACCACCACTCCGCCCCCGCCGCGCTCCGCCGCTCGCGTCCTGGACCGAGACGGCAACGACTGGCTCCGGAGGAACGTGACTCTTCACAACGAGCGCCACCACCACCGCCACCACTACACCGTGGACACCGACGACAACAACGAGCTGCCGCCGCTCGCCGCCCCCGACGGACGGTTCACCTGGCGGTACTCGGAGTGGACTCAGGTGAGGGCGCCGGTCTCCAAACCCACCCGCGTCGTTCGTGCGTCCCGGCCCGGAAATGTCAGACTGGCTTTTGTTTCAGTGTTCCACGCCGTGTGGGTGGGGCAGCCGCCAGCGTCGGGTGCGCTGCGAGGACCTCAAGCTGGGCAAAGCGGCGGAAGACTCGCGGTGCCTCAAGCCGCGGCCGTCGTCCACGCAGCCCTGCTACCTGTCCCGCTGCGCCACCTGGATGACGGGCGAGTGGACGGCGTGCTCGGCGGACAAAACGTGCCAGGCGGGCGCGGCGCACGCCCAGGGCGCCCAGCAGCGTACAGTGGAGTGCGTGGCCACGGACAGCGGCAAGGCGGTGGACGAGTCCTCGTGCGCGGGCGAGCGTCCCGCCGGCGAGCGACCCTGCTCGTGCACGGGCGCGCCCAGGGCCGTCTCCGCGAGCACCGCCGCCGCCCCGGGGTCCGGCGCGGTGGTGCTGGCCTCCTCGGGCGGCTGGAGGACGGGGCCCTGGGGGCCGTGCACCACGACCTGCGGCGGCGGCACACAAGGCAGGCCCGTCGTCTGCTCCTCGTCGGAGTGCGAGGACCAGGAGAAGCCCCCGACGTACCAGACCTGCAACCACCACGCGTGTCCGGCCTGGAGCCAGGACGAGTGGGGCAAGGTAAGCAATCATCCTCAATATTTTTCAATTTTCTTTTCTGGAAAAGTTTCCAATTTATCCAGAATGAATTGCCGGTCTTTATAATCCCCACTCCGCCCTGTTCCAGTGCTCCGTGCCGTGTGGGCCCGGAGGCGTGCAGACGAGGCCCTTCCTCTGCATGTCTTGGCAGAGCGAGGTGGTGCCCGAGGGGAGCTGCGCCGGCGAGAGGCCCCCGGCCGAGACTCGGTCCTGCCGCGGCCCGCCCTGCCGCCCTGGCCCTGGCAACAAGCAGGGGGTGCCCACTAGGGGCTTCACGTGGCGGCCCAGTCCCTGGGGACCGGTGAGTGACGAGGACGAGCAGGAGGTGGTCCCCCGCCGGGCCCTGGCCCCTGTACTGTAGTCTGTTATGACAAGCTCACTGTAGCTCCACAGGATAATGCGAATAATGGAAGTCTAACTCTGAACTTTGAACTCTTCCCTCTCTACTCCTTGTTCACGTTAGGTGCAGTTTCTTCGTACTCCTTCTCTGTCGCCTGAGGCATAGGCGCTCTTGCCCCGCCACGGCAAATCTTCTAGTCACAGCCTTCAACATATGCTTATTACAGCCTGTACGTTGTGGCGTTTGTTTGTGTGCGAGACATTTATGGGATATTTTTTTTCTCGAATCTTGAGACTTATTTTTGTTTTGTTTCTGACACAAATCATCAAAATCTTACGTTTTTGGTTTTTAATTTATACTCGTTATTCAGCAGCTTGCTATTTTCATCATCAAAATTAATGCTTCTATATTTTTCTTTGATATGTTTCATTATCTAAACGTCAAGCTTAATTCATTTTTCTGAAAATCGCACTTTAGCACAGTGCACTTTATGCCGTGGCACAGACATTATATCATTACCCTACCCTACAACTGTTCTCTGTACAGTCTTCCTTCACTTCCACATGTCATTCCTCTTCTCTGTAGCCTTAGGTTACTAATGCAGTAGATAGAACCGTAGTAATTAATACCAATAATAACTGTACATTTCTGTATAATTTTGAGAATCCTGACCCTCTATTTCCTGTGTTAACGGGTCGCCGATGAGGGAAGGCCAAGGCCACCAGCAAGACGATCTGTACGCTTATTGCAATGTGCCATTTTGTGTACGCGTCCCAAACCTCGCCTTCCCTCTCGGCACCGCTCACCGAGCCGCTCACCTTGTGCACGCACCTGTCGCAATGAGGTTCTCATGTCCACGCAGTGCTCTCGAAAATGCGGCGACGGAAAGCGCGTGCGCGAGGTTCCCTGTGTGAACATAAAGACCAACAAGACCGTACAGGAGCTCTTTTGCCGCGCGCGCCGCCGGCCCCGCCTGCAGAGCGGGTGCTACCGCCGGCCCTGCCCCTTCGACTGGGTCGAGGGAGCCTGGTCAGAGGTATCACGCACTCCATATTTTTTGATTTTATTTTTGTTTTGGGTTTATTTCACTTTTTGGTGTGCTCTCGGTTTTTTTGCACCCTTTTTTTGTCTTTTGGTTGTTGTTTTTTTGCGGGCGCTACTCTTGCAGCTTCCTTGTTTCTCCTCTCCTTTAATGCATGCAACGGGCACGATGGGCTGCATGGCATGAATGTTGGTGTTTTCGGCATGTTGTATTTTTATCATCGCAATCATGTATTAAACTGTGCTGTTGAGTCAACCGTTATTTTATTCATTTTATTAGGTGCTGGTTATCAATGCATGACTCTGCCAGAGTAATGGTCTTTCGGTGGGATGCCAGGTTGCTGAATCGCCTCGTCCACTTGCAATTGTAGTAACACTATATGCGCGAGCGAGACGGCTTTGCTACCGTCACCTCACGGCCCGAGCCGGTAGCCAACCCGCCCGCACGCGAGCATGCGGTACAGTCTAACTACGGAACGGTTTACACTGTTTGCGTGTGTAAAGGGTTCTCCTGCCGCCTCTTACCTTATTGCGTTATGGCCCCGATCTTCCTCGAGGCAAGGTCTCTAAAGTCAATTTACTTCTCCTGCACTAAAGAAATAAAAATGAAATTTTGGAACGGTTTCAGTGGGGATATTCTTCTTGAGCATTTTACACATCTCTCGCTATGTTTCTCCTCGTATCGGCCAATGATACATGCATGCAAATTTTCTGATTTTGGTCTGGATTTGGGCACGGCTTTATCGTTCTCACCTGCGCGCTGACACCCCGCTCTCTGGTCCCCGCAGTGCTCGCAGAGCTGTGGCGGCGGCCTGCAGTTCCGCTCGGTGAGCTGCCGGCGGCTCAACGCGTACGGCTGGGTGGACCCGGAGCCCGTGGCGCCCGAGGGTAAGTGCGACCCGGCGCTGGCGCCGCCCACCTCGCAGCGCTGCAACGAGCGGAGCTGCCGCGCGCCCTTCGCGTGGGAGGCGGCCGAGTGGGGGCCGTGCTCGCAGCCCTGCGGCCGCAAGGGCCGACAGACCCGACGCCTCTTCTGCAAGCGCGCCGACGGCCGCCGCGCCCCACGCTACCGCTGCCCGCGCGAGCAGAAGCCCGTCCGGAAGCGCAAGTGCAACCAGCGGAAGTGTAAGTAGGAATATTCCCGAATTTTCCATAAAGGTACTTTTGGGAAATTTGTCAAGATTTTTCTGAAAATATCTGAAATTGTTTCTTTCAGATTTTTAATTGTTTCAAATTTCTCTGGAAATATTTCGATTTGTTCCAATTTTCCATGGGAATGTTTTCTTGTAAATCCTTGCTCACCCTCTTTGTCGGCCCTCGTGCAGGTGGGCTCAGCTCGTGCGAAGAGGCGCGCCGCGTCACCGGCTCCGTCCTGGACGCCGAGTACCAGCTCGTCGTGGGGGGCAAGAACATGTCCATCTACTGCTCCGGCATGAACGGCTCCGCGCCCCTCGAGTACCTCACGCTGCCCGCCGGTGAGCGGGACAACTACGCCGAAATCTACGATCAGAGGTGCGGCTGGAAACTCCGACTGCGCGATCACGACGGCGACGATCTGCTTTTGTCGTGAATTTGTTTTCAATAACTGCCTGTCCTGGTTGCAGCCTTATACACCGCCGGTCATGTCCGTACGGCGGCATTCGCAATGAAAACTGCTCTGTGTGCACGACGAACAAGCGCAGTCCCTACGGACTGACGATCTTCACTCGAATACGACTCGATGTGAACTCCCTCCGCGTGAGAAGTAAGCATCAAGCGTCTTTGAGAAGTGACCCCGCCTGACGCGATGAGGCAAAGGAAAGATTCCCATTTTCACCTGCACCTTCTGCTTTCAGCGGACGACTGGGCGTTCTCCCGGCAAGCCAAGGGGAACCACCAGGTCAAGTACGGCGAGGCCGGCGACTGCTACTCGTCGCTCAGCTGCCCCCAGGGGAGGTTCGCCGTCAACCTCCAGGGCACGGCCTTCAAAGTGTCGGAGGCCACGACCTGGGCCGAGTACGGCAAGGACCCCTCCATCCGCGTCAACCGCTACGAGGTGGGTATATTAGTGGTGACCTTTAAATCCGCGGCCTCACGTTTTGTTTTCTTCATCGCGGTGACTTGTTTGGTGAGGAAGTTGCCGTGGAAGTATGTGGATCGCTTCCGCGCGTGATGTGGTCGGTCGCGTGCTAACTGCCGTTGTTGTGCAGGGCGGGCGGAGGGTGACGGGGCTGTGCGGCGGCTACTGCGGGGGCTGCCGCCCCTTCCAGGGCCTCAAGCTGGACGTGCTGCCGCCGTAGGGGCGCCACAGCCGTGCCGAGGGGAGGTGAGGTACGTCGTTAAACTCTGCTCTCTAGTGCGAGTGCGTCACGTTTAAGGGTTATGCCGACCCTCATCCCAGTGAGAAATGCGGATATCGAATAGTGTATTTCGACTAACGGAGGAAGAAGAATAGCGGGTAGAACATAAAGATTCCTGATTGGCCAAACGCGTACCCCCACGCCTGGCGTGACGTAGAGGCGGAAAGCTCTCGACCAATCGGTAACGTTTATGTTCTACCCGCTGTTTTTCTTCCTCCGTTAGTCGAAATACACTATTGATATCAAAACGATATCGGACATCAGAAAAGTGTCGATTTCGGGCCCATTTTCATATCAGTTCTGAGTCAGAGGCTTGAAAACGATATCGTTCTGATATCAATCCGATATCGCTTAAAATTCATTTCGCACTGGGTTGGTGTCTCTCTGCCATCAGACAACACCTCCTGGTTTTGCCGGAGGCGCCATCCAGCGCCCTGAAAGAGTGCCACCCGCGGGTCCACCGGGAAAAAGGGAAGCCCGGAGAAATGGAACCCGGAGTCGCGGAAATCTAAGGCGATCGCTCGCCGATGTGCTCGACGCGCAACGCCGTGCCGTGACCAAGTCCACGCGAGGTCCCCGTTGCGTCAGCGTCACCCTGCATCCTCCTACCCACTTCCGTCCCCGTCAAGAAGCAAAAACTTGGCCGCCTTCTACTGCCCGGCATGTAGTCATTTCCACGATTGCTTTTCTCTGCTGCCGTCGATATTTTTGTAAATTTATGAAAGTAACTTTGCCCAGACTTTGGTCGTCCTCGTCCTCGTGCTGAGCACCGTTCAACAAGTCCACTACCGGCGCTTTATTTTCTGTTAAACGTGGTAAAATTGTGGCTAAACTTTTGTGGACCGTGCCATAGATTGTATTTTGAGCCCGTGTGACAGCGTTGGCTTAGCCCAGGCGTGATGTTTCAGACCACCTACTGCCATATTTGACTCACGCTCGTCTGGCTTGCGGGCCGGTCTAACGACTGATCGAAACTATATGCGCCACAACATTGTGATACTGTTCTTCTCTGTATAAATCTCCTCTGCCATCGTAGTATCCATACGGATGGCTTTCACCAATGGACCATCCACTCGACTGCCGACTTCTGATCTGCCCTTTATTTCTGCCTACTGCCTGTGTTACCTATGGGGTTTCAATTTTAGTCCGTAATTAATTTTTAAGTTTCAGGAGGTTCCATATCTCCTATGGTTCTGTTCCTAAATGGCTGTGCATGTCAGCAATGCAATTGTTGTGAATGCCCATTATGTTGTGTGTGGGCATTCCCTCATGTATGATTGTACGTATGTATAGGTATGTATGAAAGTGTAAGTATGTATGTATGTACGTATTACTAGATGTATAGGTATTTATTTATATAAACTGAAAAACTTCTGTGTTAGCTGAAAGTTGAATGTTTGGTGACCAGTGGCTGACAACGTCTAATGTCTAGGTGGTTTATCTTACATCACACGTGACAGTTTGGTAAGTGTCATTATTTATTTTTGGAAGAATGTTGTATGTTCTTTAGTCCATGTGGACCACCTGTACCTGGTATGCATCCATATATACCTGAGTGTTATAATGGTATTTGACATTGATGTCTGAGTTGTTATAGGCTAAATTATTTCTTTTTAATGAATATACTATACAAAATGTTGAAAACGAGATCGTGTCATAATATATCTGTAATTCTTCTCTCCATGTACCATGTTGAATGAATGCTTTTTGTTTGCCAATGAGTGGAGGGGCAGAGGTGACACATGTTGTTGGCGCTCAATCTTAAATATCTTGTCATCTCATCTAAGATCATAATTTTTCTGACTTAGTCATTTCCATAATGCCTAACTGTAAGATAGTTTTATCATCCAATTCATGTCCTCTCCCTCTTTCTATGCCTTTTAGTTAAGCTTATAATGTACAAAGCTATTTTATCATTGTTGAATCTCATCTTGTAACTACTGCTGCCATACCAGTCGCTCTGTATGTACATATGACCTTAAAACCGTCACCCTACATCCCCTTAAGTTACCATAATCACCATTAATATTTCAATGATTTTTTTTCTCTTGAATGCTTGTAAATAAAAACAAGATCTGATTATTAATGTAGAAAACTCAAGTGATCAAGCCAAATACCTTGTAAAATAAGAGACCAATTTGTTGCATTAAAATACCACACTGCAGACTGGTATACTATTTGGCTGTTACTTGTGTTATTTATTGATAAATATAATTATCACCACTGCCATACAATAATTTTGTGTATCATCAGTACGCAGAAATAAACATAAACATTTTCTCAAAAATATCATATCTTTATCTTAATTTTACTTACACTTACTCTTCTTTTCAAAAAAATTGTTCAAAACACTAATCTTTTCCAACCACTATGTGCGTAGTGTGTCTGTGTTGGCATAGAAGTTGACGAGGTTGATGAGACTGGTCGTCGTTCCTAGAATGAGGGCGCACACGCCGAAGCTGATGATGGCGATGTTCTTGTAGACCTTCCAGTTGCCCCTCCCCCGGCCGCCCTCCTTGTCCCAGAACACGACCATGTCGATGGCTGGGGGCAGGATGAGGCCGAGAGAGGCGAGACACAGCGCGCCAATCAGCGACATGAACACCTCCAGGGTCGGCACCGCCACCGCGATGACCACTGCACACACCATTACGACCAAATCAGACACCCAGCAGCTCTACACCAGGGGGGGGGGGGGATTTTCACCGCTACATTCGTATTTATACCAGGCGGCTGACTCTCGCCGCACACATTCGTAGTTATACTGTACCGCATGCGCGCGTGCGTGCGGGTTGCCTACACTGTAATTTGGGGGTGTCTAAAAAAGGGTTTGCTACAGGATCCCGAGCGACATTTGGAGTCTACTTTTGAGACATCTTTGGGGTATAGATTCTAGACATCTTTGCCCATACTACTCCCACGGCACAGTCCCGGCTTTGAGCATGCAGTTGTGAGGGTGTAAAGGACGTGAGCGCCTCTCCTTTCAGAGCTCTGGACCTTTGCTGTGATGTGGGAATGGCATGAATCAAGTATATTTTCTTGGAACAAGGTAAACGTCCTTGGAACGAGTCAATTTACTAAACCTGTGCTGGGAAATTTACACTTGTTCCGAGAATATTTACTTGACCTTGTGGAGTAAGCAGTACCTGACTTTTCATTTTCTATATATTTCTGTGATATATTTAATGTGAATAAAAGATTTCTATTCTATTTCTATTCTATTCTAGGACGCGGCACAACCTGGAACAAAGGGGCGAGCGAGACGCGAGAATACGCACCCGTCAGCGTCCCCAGGAACAACCGCAGCAGCGTCTCGTTGCGCACACTCTGCTCCCCGTACCGCCTCTCCACGGCCTTCATGATGATCTCGAAGGGCACGTAGAACTGCAGGAAGTACGTGAAGAAAATGGCGATGGACATCATGATCTTCACCGACTGGGCCAACCTGTTGTCCGAAAGGCCGAAGGTGTTACAGGTGCACACGGACATGTCCGTCGCCGTACGACCAACCCCGCGCGATCTCCAGTGGAGTCTCCACGTACCCCTCGGCGACGGGCAGGTTGAGCGTGATGGCGTCGCTCGTCTCATCGCCGTACTTGAGGTACCCGAAGAAGCCGACCGTGGTGTACAGTACGGTCGTCACGGTGAAGCCGAAACCCAGCACTCCCGGGCAGCCCGGAAACCGTCTGGGGTTCTTCATGTTGTTCTCCAGAGGCATAACCTGTTACGGGTCAAACATGAGGGACTCAGTAGGTATACTATTTGAGCATAATCATTTTGTTGACCGCATTGTGTGCGAGACGGAACAGTCGCGCTGGAAGGGGAGGGCGAGCGCGAGGCCAACTGCGAGGAGCCGGGTAGGCCGCTCCGCACGGCTGCCATGGCCGGCGGGCTTGCCTACCCACGCCACCGCAGGCGCCCGCCCGCTCGCCGCCGCTGCCCCGCCCTCCCTGTGGCGCTGCGCCTCCGCTTCGCCTTACCACGCCGATGCCCTCCAACGCGAAGATGACGGTCGAGAAGTAGAGCGGCACGGTCGAGTAGTGGCCGACCGCTTTGCGCTCGGAGGGCGAGGGCACGTCGCGCAGCATGTAGTAGAAGCAGATGATCATGCCGACCATGATGAGCGCGTTGGCCAGCATGGACGAGGGCGACAGGTACTTGAGGTCGCGCACCACGATGAACAGCAGGACGAAGGGCAGCGTGCACACGATGTACACCCGCAGGTCCTGCACGGGGTACTCGTGGTGCTCCATCACCTGACCGCCGAGAGGAACAAGGCCGTTCACGGGTTGTTCACAGGATCGCAGGGTACACTGTCCACCTGGGGTGTCCAGGAGCTGGGCTACTCAAGTCATATGTCTCAGGAATTCAAACAACTACCGGGTACGTTCCCGATACCTTACATTGCGCCATTATGAGGAAGTTGCCCGATAAGAGGAACAAAAAGAAGGTAGCGCTGAGGAGGTGGCGTGGCGTAGCGCCGTGCCTAAACAAAGCAGAATGCGGGCGACCATACTGTGTTTTGTCGCAAGTGGATGCATCCACATGTGTGATCATAAATCAAGTTTTGTTGAATTTCTAAAGAAAAATTGGGTCCATACTGGACCGGCGTAACAATCTTGTGTCAAAAAGTGCTTCTGTAAAGTTTGGCTTCGGAAAAGTAAGTTTATACCGGTTTATACAATCTTCTAAACCGTCCCGGTGTCGTTGTTTAGGTTAGTGTACGCGGACATATCGCATTGGTACAATTTTAACTCAATGATAATGACTCAACTGTCGTAAAAAGCTTTGGTATATAGGTGGTACCAAGGTGCTGGGTGCATAGGCCCCTTCTAAACTGTTTGAAATCTAACGACACGCATCCTAACCTCTGCTAGACGGTCGCTCATCTTCTGCTTTGGTTAGGGACGGCGCTACGCCACGCCACCTCCTCATATACTCGGTCTAGCGAAAGAGTGGTCTGAATAGCATGGGCTCTTATGGGCGGGTATATAAGGCCTCGGCGCACTCTTTCGCTAGATGGACCGTAGCTACCTTCTTCTTGTTCCTCTTATCGGGCAACTTCCTCATAAAGACCGTGGCTCATCCATGTGACTTACGTCGCCCACCTGCTGGTCACCTCAGATCTACAGTGAGGGCCTCCCTCACTGCTCGCACCGTGAAACGCACCTGCTTCATGTTGGACGCGATGAAGACGAGGTAGATGCAGCATGTCCCCAGGAGGTTGAGGGACATGAGCCAGTTGACGCTATGCCTGCAATGAGATCATCCTCGGCTATACTACAACAAGCCCTCCTTGTTCCCGGGCCGGCGGCGCGTTGCGGGCGCCGCATGATCCCCACTGACCTGCCCCAATCTGTCCGGCCCCCGCGCCCCGCTGACCGAGACCTTGATCCTCTAAGTGATCGCTACTCGGCGAGGGCCGCCATGGCCGCGAGAGGTCGGGTCGGTCCGGCCACTTAAGGAGGTTCAGCGGCGCGCAAGTACGACTTACTTGGCTATTCTCGACAGGAATCGGGTCCTTTTCGGCCCCGTTTTGAAGCCCAGCTCTGCGACCTCGGAGAAGTCCAGCTGCGGCACGCGCTCCCGGTGATAGAGCTCGTGTGCGGAAACGACCTGAAAGGGCGAAAGCGTCAGCGAGTGTATACTTTTTTGGAGCGCATCCCTCGATGGGTGTCCGCTGCAGACTGAGTGTTACGCACCAGCATGTGGACGCAGTACGTGCATATGAACCCTACGACTGGGGTGACGGCGAGGGAGAACCAAAGGCCTCCGTTCTGAACCGCCTTTGGCATGCCAAGAATACCCGATCCCATACTGCCCTTCATGAGATGCACGAGGGAGTCGACTTCACTGCAACGCGAATGAGGCACGGTCAAAGTTTCTCTCCAAAAGTAACATTTGAAGAGAAGACTGACTCTGGCTGGCACCCTCAAGAACTTACTTGGTAGGATGTTTAATGTCTCTGAGAGCAAACGGGTCAAAGTCGCCTCCCCGGCTGCGTACAGAAAGATAAACATGCCTCAAATTCCGTTCCGGGACGTCGTTCATCGCAGGCCTCCCGGCCAGGTGCTGACGCTCACCTCTCGACTGTGGAGGTGGTGGTAGTGGTGGTGGCCGCGGGGACGGTGACCGGAGCGGTGGTTTGTGCCGCATCAGTCGTCCGGTCTGGGCCCGCCTTCCCTGGAGGTCTCTCGGCCCTTAAAAAAAAACGAGCCCGTATTGAAAAAACAACATGGGTACTTATTTCCTGTGCGTTGTTCGTCTTCGGCATGCGGTGAGACGAGCGGCACACAGGACACAGGACGGCGCTTACATGTTGGCGGGCAGCAGGTGGGCTCAGCGTGCGCTCGTCAGACACACTGCACCACGCGGAGTCCCTCGGTCTTGGTGTCCGGCGCCCAGAGCGCCCGCGCTGTCACTGTGCGCGCTGTGCGGCCCCGCGGCGGCGCCACCCAGGAGGGTGGGGGCCCCGGGCCCCCGGGCTCCTCTAGGGCGGCGGAGCAGCGCGGAGCAGACGGAGCACCGGCCGAGGCCCCCGCGGCCCCCGCGGCCGCTCCGCGTCCAGCGCGTTGTCTGCAGGTCTGTCTGAGCATGGGAGGGGGGAGGGGGTGGCATCGCGGCCGGGCCGGGGACCCCAGTTGCACCTGACACCGTACACCTCGACTTTGGCATAACCGGGGTACACAATAGACAATGCGCACTTAAGCAAGGCATAGTGAGCTCCCCTCCTCTCCCGTTTCCATTCCGATTAATGATGTCAGGGTTTTGAGTTACAGGTGTTATGCATGTATGTTTTATGTTTATGTTAGAATACTGATTTACTGGTCGTTTCCTGTCTTCCGCCATCCCTGAGCCGCATTCGCGTAACCTTGGCCATGGAAAAATCCTTGATGCGATCAGTGCCTCGGACATATTATTGGCTGCCAATTGCTAAGAGAGGTCTGGTCGTTGGCGGGGCAGAGTGGGGCGGGGCGAGGTGGGGCGTTCCACGCGCGCACCCGCGCGGAGGGTGGAGAGGGCGGGATTGAGTACTTTGGGTGAGGTGGGGCGGTGGGGCGGGGCAGTCGTCGCGGTGGTCCTTGTTTCGCGCCTGTTCTGCTTGAGCGCCTCTTGTGCGCACAAGTTGAGCATTTGGCACAAGGACGAACTGGTGCCGCAATGCCAACGTTGGCATTTCGCATAATAAGGGGAAAACCTCTTTTCTTTAAATTGTTTCTTTTTTTTTACGGACGTCTCCGAGCGGCACAGCGTGTCATCTCACTCGCAAGGTCCGTTCTTCCAACTCGGCAATGAATGAATGCAGCCTTGAGTATCTATTCCCATCTCAGAGGCAGCCACACTCTGGACCGTACCGACGCACCGCTCACGCCGCACGTGCCTCACCCCTCACCCCGCCCCCTCCAGTAACGACATGTGACGGGTGGCGCACCTCTTGGACAACTTGACATGCACGGGAGGAGTGCGACCCGCACTTTGCAGAGGGCAGTAATGGATACAGTGCACAGCATGAGTCACTCGACTTACGGACGCGAAGGAAAAATCCCTTGGTCAAGTTGTCATGGCGTTGGTGGGAGGGGAAGGACGCTAACAATGGAATATGAATAGACCGATCGCACAGTCAAAAAGCCGAAAGAATGGTACTTTCTTCTTGGAAAAGGGATATTTTTGGATCTTTATTTTGAAAATCGTGCGTCACTCGCAATATCGGTTGTCTTCGAATTCAGTCTGTGATGCTTTTACTGTCACTACTTTTCATTGGAGTTCAATGTGAAATCAATTCCAAATTTTTATTTCATAATTTTAAAAACTCTCCTGAAATGTCATCAATCTCATCCGAATGCCGGATACACTACCCACCATCACACACAACTGACTTGACCAAAACGGGAGGAGTTGCATTGCATCCATTACATTCAGCGGCAGGTGTGCAGAGTTGCTACCGATTGGCGAGGTGGGTCAGTCCAAGAACCAAACTGATGGGGAACGTATGGATAGAAAGAGTCTTATTTAATAAATTGATGAATTTTATTTCACAACATCAATAAAGTGCTGTTGTTTGAGGTGTCTTCCTTGCAATGGGAGTCTTAAGTCTTAACTCACTAACAGCTAGTGCAGAATATGTACCATGTAAAGTTAGAAAGTACTTCAGAAGGCATTACTGTTAATAATACTGACTCCAATTGAAGACTGGCATTGTTAGACAATGACGTACCATTCACAATTATCAGTAAATTGAGGGATAGCATCAAAAGGGAATGTCAAGCTATCACTTGATTACAAATAAGAGTTGTAAGAATATTGTGGTTCACCGGGATACAGCATTACAAGTAGATATGGGGAGTTAAAATTCCATTAACGACTGACTAGAGAAAGAATTTGATGAGAAAATAAAAGCTGTAATTAATTACCAAAACCTAAGCACATACAAAGCTATCACCATTCAACCATAAAGTGAAAAGTTAAACTTAATAAAAAGGAAGGTAAAGTTTTTGGAAGATCAGCAACAAGCCCCTTCACTCAAATAAGTACAAATGAAACATGACTTCTGCTGAGAAATCTTGAAGCTTTCGCAAGAAAAGCGTGGAGTTACAAAACATGAGAAACCTTGTTGGGGGTAAATATTGTACTTCAGCATTGGAGAAAATTTAGTTGGAGTAGTAATGATATAAGTGCCACCCAACATTTAAAATTTCTATTTAATTCAATTTCCTTAAAAAGGGCCAGCTACATTTACCTTGAAGAGGTAGGTAACTCATCAGAAAGATCAAAACTGTGCCCTGTGCCTGCTGCGTTCAAAATATGCATTGGTGAATTGGATATGACTTGGTACATATTGATATTTTCTGAAAGCACTTACAAATTTTTGTTGGTCAGACACAGAAAATTTAAATAGTTTCCAGAAGCCACCTAACAAAAAAATACATGACATTGACAATTGAAAGGAAGATATTCTGTTACAGCAGGCAAGACATTCATGTGCTATACATCTTTGGTATTATTATTATTAATTACAAAAAAAATTGCACTCTTACATGCTTCTTCATTATAACATAATGGTAACCTTCTGCCAAAGTAGGCATGACGACAAGGTCCGGATAATAGATATTATCCAACACAGTTAGGCAAAATAGCCTAGCTGTGATGCATTAATATGTAAAATTAAACAACTGATAATTTTTTGCTTGGCATCAAATAAATTTCATGATGACTAAAATTTGATATTAATTAGCCTTCCTATAAAATTCAACTCTTAAACAAAATTAAAATTAGTACATAGCATAATTTTATCATGTGAAAAATGCTAATCCACATTCCTGGTAAGTTTGATGACCAAGAAGTTGAAAAGGTGAAAGGTTGGATTTCAATCAATCCATTGCAATATACTGAGTTTGACTCACATCAGCCAAACCACTGAATTGTCATATTTGAGAAATTGCATATTGTTAACTACATAGTACGTGTTAAATATTTTTGTGGAAAAAAAATATAAAACAAACAGGTTTGTCTCAAAGAACACACAATGAGGCTAAAATATCACAACAGTATGACTCTGTGTGGACTGCCTGAATCTGATCCATGTTACGTAATTAAATTATGTATTACAAATCAAATGTGTCCACTACACTGAGAAAACCAAAAGCTGTAAATCTGCGTTAAAGAGGGTAATGCTTTTTTTTCTGTTTCCCCCAAAACAATTTGGTGCGTAGCTCTAACCATTTAGGTACACATCTCAAACATCCTGAATGAATGGAATAGTATTTAGTACACAAAGAGGGAAAAGATTTCCATAGTATACAATTTGGACTAGTTTTAAAATACAAGGTTTGAATACATAACAATTCAAGAATAAACTCTGTCACAACAAAAAAAATAAAACACATTTACACTTAATTTGAAGCACTATTCCTTAATGATCTACAGTTACAGCTTTGGAAATCTGATCTATTTTACATGAACAAGAGTACCACTGTAGTTTGAGTGGAAACAACTGATGGAATGACAGTTCTGTTCATCAGCTACAGCTTATCAAATACAAGATATGATTAAAATTATAATACAGTAATCCACTTCATAGCCTAAAATGTATTTACAGAACACAAAAACAAAAGAAATCCCAAGTTGAATAGATCTTACTGACAGCAGGCTGGCATGTCAATATTATTGTATCTAAATTCAACCTAAAACACAAGAATTTGATGACAACAGACTAACAGTCAATTACAGTATAAAAAGAAGTAGGGGTAGGCCTCCACTTCAAAAAATATTCAATCTCACAAAGTCTATTCTTGCACTAATTTGCTACATTATCATATAGATAAAAATTTTAATTCACACCGATCTGCAGAATGCTTTCTTCACAACACTACAAAAATATCTTGTTTTGTAAACTTTTAACGAATAACTTCTCCAATCACAAGTAGGGAAGTAGCTGTTTGAATATTCCTTTTGAAGTTCCAATTAGCTAGAGAAACTACCCATGCATGATCAACTACAACAGACATTTCAATTAAAAATCAAAAGGCCATATAGATTTGATACTGATTGACTGAAAGTCACTGTATCTAAAAACTGATTATTGAAGAATAACTAGTTGAATTATTTTTATCGTAAATGGAGCCTACAATGTGACCAGAAATAAATGCGTAAATCAGCAATGGAGACAGGAGAAGAAATACACAAACAGCCAAATTTTCAATAACAGGTACGGATAAACAGCATTACTCACAAGTTCGCCTTGTTTTCTTCTTATATAATAAATATTGAATCATGATGAGTGAGTACAAAATCAGTAAACATATTGATTGGACCAATGTTACTTAAAGAGAGTTGACCTGTTTGAGCCCACACAAGGTTAGGCCCAAAGACTACAGCAAGATTTGAGGAAGTCATTTTGTTCAGATCACAGCGGTCCATCACCTAAACACAAAAGTGCCAGTTAGCTAAACAACAGAAGTTTGGAGGAAATCCAACAGCAATGATGAAAATGTGACTCACCCTAGAAAGGAATTGGACAAGGTACTTGAGAATCTGGTAATTATCCTCAGGAAGTTTCTCAAGAATTAAAATTTTTACTTGCTTAGGCCGATCATCTCGAGGTAAAGCTGCAAGAACATACCCTTAGTAATACAGTTCAGTTCTCAAGAAGAAAAGAAATACCGGTAGGTGCAAAGAACAGATGTAGGTATACCTTGGAATTGTGTTATTTCGTCATATAAATCAAATGTCATCAAAGGTTCTTCCAATTCTCTGAGGAATGTTTTGAGCAAGACAGCTGCAATATGAACATCACTGTGAAAGTCAATGCTTTCTCCTTGGTTCACTTTAGCTTGAAGTTCACGCACCAATGTCACATTGGCAGATCTTCTAAAGAGACCTTCAGTTTCTAAGGCTAGATAGATTTTTTAAAAATGGGAAAAACATGAGTAAACTGAAAAGATTATAGCATATACGACATTTTTCTAATATCAAAATACAAACCATCAGGTTGGCTGAGAAATTCAATGCACTGACGCATAATTGGGGGAATGACTTCACCTCCATTATTGTCTTTAATAAATTGTAAGGAAACACCAAACTGTTGTGTGATTAGACGACTCTGAACAGGACTTGATGGTGGAGAAGGTGTCACACCACTGGAACTGGATTGTTTGTTGTTCCTCATAGCAGTTCGTTCATCATGTCTGAAAAATACAGTCATCAAAATTTTATGGATAGAAGAATAATTATGACGAAAGAACAGTAAAATATCTAAAACACTAGAACTTTAACTCACTCAATGACAGCTTGTGGTATACAAAGTTGGTCCAAATCCAAATGTTGAGACAGCTCTTGTAAATAATTGACATACATAACTTTCCGGCCAAATTTAGCACTGAGAACAAAAATAAGTGAGAAGTAGAAATAAAAGACAAATAATATTTTGGATGAATGTGTTCACATAAAATCAGTACTAATACCTGATTACAGCCCTAAATAAGTGCCAAACAACACGGATGAAATTTGTGGGATGGACTAGATACAGTGCTTTTAAGTTCTTCTTATACTTTCGATCAAAAGCCCGATATGCCTGCCACAGCCACGATAGAGGTGGCTTGTTTTTGCTTGTAAGCCCGTGGTGAAAGTAAACAAGGCTATAGTCTTGCTCAACATACTTATCAAGGGTGTACATTAAGTACCTAGAATAGTAGGGGATCAAAAATGTGTATGTTTAAAACTAACTCATTAGAATCAGGTTTATCTTTGATATTAAATGTTAGTGATTGGATAAACTTTTTCAGACTTACCTTAATAGCCGAGTATGATCCAACTCTTTATTGCTGGGTAGTTTACAAGCAGACACAACTATGATTTTACGCCCAACAGTATCATCACCAACAACATCAACAATGCCGTAACATGACACGTCACTAAAATCCTCTTCATCCTCTGGATCATCTTCATCAAGGAATGGGTAGGACAAGCTATCCATTCCTGCAGCCATGGTTGGTGCATTGACTAGCTCTTCTTCGAAGTTTTCTTCAATGGTTCCGTCTGACACCGGTGATTCCAGGTAGTCCAGGCCACCTGCCTCCACAAGCTTTTCAGCAATAGCTGAAATATATTCAAACCGTCAAATTAGCTGCACTCACGGCTAAAGTAAACTCCATGAAATTTGATAAAGTGACGCAGAGATATGACTTGTATTGTAATGACACAGAGGTATAACTTTTATTATGATAAAACATCAAAGAAAAGTATGACTCGTGATAAAATGACGCATGAATCATTACCTCCATCAACTGCAGTGTGTTGGAGTTCAGTATCATCAAATTCCAAATTGGGTTCATAATCATGGTAATCTGATAAGCTTGGATAAGGTTCATCGCTGTCATGATGAGCTAAAAATAGTGGAAGAATAACATTGTAGTTCATATACACCACAGGAAGTGATGAGGAAATACACAACATACATATTTAATAAGCAGTAAAATTCAGTAGTAAAATAGGTGGAATATCACAAAAAAGTCACAAAAAAGAGTTGTATTTAACCACTTTAGGGTTACAGACGAGATAAAATAATAATATTGCACTAAAAATGAGAGTAACAAAACAATATGTGACGAAAGTCAAAAACTGATGGAAAGGAAAAGCCATGGCCTCATTTCAAAAAATTGTTTTGAGGGAAATGGTGAAACCAGTGCAATCATGAATAATTGACAGTAATAAACACATTAACAGAACAAGATGTGTTGGATGGAATACGCCCAAACCCTAATACGTGGGTTGTTACTTACCTAACAAGTTGCGAGATGGGCTAAATTTCGGCTGATAATCGGCCTCCATTTTGTCGTGAATTTAAAACTCACCCAGAATTAAATAACAAAAATCAGAACGCAGAAAACCATTGTTTTGACAAAACCGTATGTAAACAAAAGCCATAACATATAAGCCTATATGTCAATTAACCATTTTGATTCCGACTTTTCGCTTTTGACCCAGTAACTCTTCCCTTCTTCATTTGTCTACACAAAAGAGCGATTTTAGTCCATACGGCTAGACTCTTCTGTCAGAGCATATGTGACGATTTTACGTACGGTCTGCTCTGTAGTCTGATTAACGAAGAAGTGTTTTTCATACACCGCTAAAGGGTTCAAGAGGTTAAAAAAAACTTTAACTGTACCAATACTGAAAGGTTCAATAAATACTTTAAAAACTCTCCCAAGTCTGTTTCCTCGTTCCCACACCAGAAGCGCTAGTTGTGTCTCGTTTGGGCGCGGGCTTTTGAGTCTGAGCGGTCTGAGAAGCCCCATTCAACCTTTGCTTACCCTTGTTTTTTTGTTTTGTTTTTTTGTTTCTTTGTTTTGAGCGTGTACTCAATCCACGATCTCACAGCATTACATTGGAATTGAATTTAAAAGAAAACACTTTCACCTTTATCTTTTATTCACAGCTCCAATCTTCAATCGTTTTGGTTTATGAAAATTCGTGTTTTCAGGATAATCTTTACCAGCCGAGGTAGTATTTGAAGATGTCACCGCTTATAGTAACTTATACCAGGTGGCTGATTAACCCCGCGCACTACTGTGGTTAGACTGTACCGTACGCAAGAGTGCGGGCGGGCTTGCCTATCGCCCCTGTCCACGGCGCCTTACGGGCCGGGCGAGTAGGCAACCCGCCCGCACTCGTGCGTGCGGTACAGTCTA
>NW_026267293.1:560647-562925 GCF_000697945.3 Frankliniella occidentalis | reverse complement strand
CGCCCACCCCGTTGCGCACATCCTCCCTGGAAAGTGCGTTTGCGATGCCGCCCGCGGTCGTTTCGCAGGGGATCGTGCGGGGGTCGGGTTGGATTGCGTCAGCCGTGTGCGGCTGAGAAGAAGCTGGGGGTGGGCGTGGTGGTGGCGAGAGGGGAGTGTGGTGGTGCAAGAGGAGCGAGGCCTCGGTGAAGTAGACTTTCCGGCGCGCAGCCTGGCTGGGCGGGCTTGCCTACCCACACGGCGTCGGCCGCTCATCCAGGGGGAGAGTGGGCCCAGGTCCAGGACGAGGGGTCGACCACTTCACACAATGAAAAATATTCCGAAAATTTTCTAAAATATTCCAGATATTCCAAAAATATTCCAGGTGTGCCAGCTGCACCAAAAATTTGAGCGGCCGACCCCTCGGTCCAGGACTTTATCCCGATACAACTGTTTCACCGTTTGCCTGCACTGTGTCCTCCGTGGCCCAGCTCCCTCTCGGAGCAGCGCGAGCAGAGGGTGTCGGTCTCGTTTCGGCGGCCCCGGGACACCGTGGCGTGTCGGGCCGCCATTCACGGCGCGCCGACCAGAACCTCGGCCAACTCGGTGTGGGTGTGCCGTGCGCCGCGCGTCGCCGTACACTCCCCGCGACGGTGACGTCACCGCAGCCCCCCGGGTAGCGGCTGCAGTACTCTGGCGCCCCAACAGCCAATCAGATTGATCTCGCGGGGAGGAACGAGTCGGAGTCGTCCCTGACCCACCCGCCTCTCCCTCCACCCCCAGCCGCCCTCGCCTATCTCTTCCAGCTCCCTGGAGCCCAGAGTATTGACCGCCCCCGCTTACGCCTTCTCCTTGGGCAAGGAGTATTGACCGCCACCACCGTCTCTCCTGCTCTGGTGCATTCTGTGGTCCTTGTGAGTGAACTCACTCGGGTCTCTCCCCAGGAGCGCTGGACCGTGGCCGTGGGGCGGGGATGGTCTCCTGGCGGGACGATAAAACCCCTGCTCCACACTTGATGATTGATCGCTGAAAAGAGACGGGGAGAAGAAGGGGGTGGGGGCTGATCTGTACACATACGAGCGCCGACCGTTCGTTCCATTTCGTTTTTTGCCCCTTCCTTGTAAGTAGCATTGACTTGCAAATGGCTACGTCGCGCGGGCTCGCGAACGTGTTTGAAGGGAAGGAAAGGTGCGGGCCCGCGCGCGTGGGCGAATAGTGCCCGTACATAGTGTGAGGTCAGCGGCCGCGGCGGTTGGCCACCGATGAGGCCGACCAGACCGACCATAAATAAAAAAAATAGAAAAAAATGCCGGCCCACTGTCTGAATAAAGCACAGTACGTACGTTGGTTCGGCCGGTACCGTACTTTATTGGTCAACCCATTTCTCGGTTATCCTAAGTACGGTGTTTGAATTTTTAACATGGAGCCTTAAGGGCACTACAGTATACGTATACGTTCATCCTGCTGCACCACATTCTGTACGGGAATGCTGTATTTTTCCTCCACTTTGGTACCGGATTTTACACAGTGTCGGAGGTGTTCCTTGTATAGGAGCAGCGTGGCTGTTATGGTCCGAGGGATCTGTGAGTCTGAAAAAGGCAAATGGCACAAAAAACTCTATAAGTCCATATTTTCTTCGCAGATTTCTCTCCCCGTTTGTCGTATATTGCGCAGCTCGCAGTGGCGGACGGGAGGACGGGAACAAGAAACATGTCCTTGCGAGAGAGAACAGCTTTGACTCGTATTTGCGCTGCGCTGTTTGCGATGGAGTTTGGCTGTACTCACTTATATCAGCAGAGCATTGTGTGGCTATCTCCGCACCGCACACTTCCCGCGACTTAGACTGATCAAATGTTTTCTTTTAGACGGCCTAGCTTTGTGCTGCCGTAAAGTTAGGAAAGTTCATTAACTGTCTCGGGTTTTCATCGCGGCGGAAACGACGCACAACACGGTGAGAGCGTGTTAGGTCAGGGAAAGCCTTTATTATTCGTCTGGCCGCGGACGGGACGCGCGCGCGGGTCGCGTCAAGCTGAAAGAGAAAGATTCAGGGCGGGACGCTGCTGCCAGCCCGCAGCCCGCAGCCCGCAGCCCTCCCGCGCCCCGCTCCCCGTCCGCACCCCGGCCTGGCACAGCGTGGCCCATATCGCGGGGCCGGACCGGCCAGCTTGTCGCGACGCCACTGTGGCGCCGCCCCGCGCCCCCGCTGCGGCGGCGTCGCGACGGCGTGTCTGGCGGACGCATATACATCCCCCAGCAGCGCCCTGCACGCGCTCGGATCTCTGTGCCGAGAGGGGGGGGG
>NW_026267293.1:543922-549187 GCF_000697945.3 Frankliniella occidentalis | reverse complement strand
GGGGGGCAGGGCCTAGAGGTGGCCGGCTGCTGTGGGCCCCCGCGCCGCCGCCGCGCCGCCGACAGCCGCAGTCTCTCCTCCCCTCGCCGCGCGCTCTGACCGGCTCCTCCGGTCCGCGCCGTCGCGACGCTCAGCACCAGACACACCCGACGCTCTAGCGACGCCCTGAAGGGTAACGCTCCCTGCTCGGCTCGGGCCCAGCCAACAGTGATACTCTGCTGCCGCACCGGTGCGTGGCCCAGGCGTGTGTGTGTGTGTGTGTGTGTGTGTGTGTGTGAGAGTGTGTGTCTGTGCGTGTGTGTGTGTGAGTGTGTGAATGTGTGTGTCTGTGCGCGTCTGTGTGAGTGAGCTACAGCCCGCTGTGCTGCTGGCTCTGGTTTATTCATGAGCGTGTCCGGACGGACCCCTGCTCCTCTCGCAGCGCAGAGTCCGGCCGGTCCGGCCAGATGGACCTCGGCCGCCGGGGACTTTGATGGGCATTCCCTCTTGTAGCTGGTCGCAGCAGCCTCGTCTCGTCAGTGATCCCATGATGCAGGAGCAGCCCCGGACGACCCCTGGCTTGTGACCGAAAGACCCTCTCTCCGACCACCCCCGTTCTCTACCCCATCCGCGTTGCCATCCTCAGCCCCGTCCTCCTCGGCCCCACACTCACCTCACCCCCGTCTTCGGGGTCCCCGGTTCTGCAAGACTTGTGTGTCAACTCAATTGTAAGGCGTCGTGTTGTGTGTGTTTCAGGGACCACACAGGAGTAGCCCTGCAGGACCAGTAGCCCCAGCAGACTCGCACCGTCAGTCATCATGGCGGGCAACGGAGTGGTAAGCAGAAGTGGCAGTGATAAAGGGAGCGACTAATTTCTAAACAGAATTTTTTGTTGTTTAATGTTCGGAGCCAAGAGATTCAACTACTAATAAAGTCCTTTTTTTTTTTCATTCGTGACGACCAATCATTTATGACAGAAAAAATGTAGTGCTGTGCCCTTTGATGGTTTTCCTGATTATATACTTTCAGTCCCCAATAAATACGTGTGTACTACACTTTTTGGAAGGTACAGTGTGCGTCTGACACCTCCGTATGGAAATAAGTACATCGAAATGACACTTTTATGTGTGAACTTTTGTAAAAGGTATGGAGGGCTTTTTTGGAAAAGGCATGAAGGGCAATTTCAGGAAGGGGTGTCCGCACGTCACGTGATTTGTGAGCGACTGAGAGGTGCTACTGCTTCGTACAAAACATGACTGGACGCGTCTTGAGGCTTGAGGGGGAGTCAGAACATGTGTTGTAAAACAACGTAGCGCCTTCCAGTCGCTCACAAAACGCGTGACGGACGGACATTTTTTACCATTTCTCCTGGAATTGCCCATAAAGTATACTTAAAGTCTTAAAGTATAGAAAATTGGGACGGCCACACTTTAATGGCACTTTTGGCATACTTTTTGTGTACTTTTTGTACACTCTAAGTATACTTTTTGGACACTTTGGCCAGTCACATATTTCGGCTCTTATTTCCATGCGGTCCTTTCGGACAAACCATACCTCAGACCAAAAGGTGTAAGAGTGTCTCACACCTAGGTTTTCAGAGTGAACGCAGGCGCGGTATAAGGGGGTCAGCCGCCTGAAAGGTAGGCAATATGTGCCACAAAACCCTTGTAAGTACGCAACCTACGGGGCACCCCCCTGGTTAGCCGGACCTTCTACCTCGCCTGCGAACGATGGCCAAGCAAAACGAAGTAGAATGTCCCAGCGAGCAATGATCAATTAATTTACATCAGTTTGACATCATTTTGACGTCATTTGACGTCATTTTGACGTCACTTTACGTCATTTGGATGTAATATTGATTGATGATTGCTCGCTAGGGTATACCTATTGGAATTCCCTGCCTGCCGGTCACATGACTGTGCAGCCCTTTTATTGAAACTCGGCCTCCAAGAGACTGTTCGACTCGGTTCGGCTTCACTACATTTTTGTTTTGTTTTTTTGTCTGCTTCCAGGACCAACCAGCCACTGAACTGCAGACCTTCGTTCCTCAGGATGGGTCCGAAAAGAAGGGTGGCAGTTTCAACCATGGAAAGTACCAAGTTACGAACGGTACCATGGACGCAGAAGCAGCTGATCTCCTCAATGGAAAGGACTTCGACCCGTTCAAGGCCAGAAATGTCGAACACCCAACTACGTAAGTTTAACTCGAGTAAGAATACAACGGATAGCACCTGATCGCTGGTCTAATTTTTTTTCTTAGACCCTACAAAACATTTGTAAATATTGAGGAAAACTAAAACACAACACCAATGTTTAATTTGGATCATCTACTTTCACGATCGGTTCTTGATTGACTTTTTTATTTTTTCCTTAGGAACTGTGATACCTTAACACATCTGCTGAAGGCATCATTGGGAAGTGGAATTCTATCCATGCCATTGGCTTTCAAACATTCTGGCCTGGCCATGGGCATTGTGTATACCATCATTGTGGCCATCATCTGCACACATTGTGCATACATTCTGGTAAGCTTACGTTAAATTGAAACACTATCACTATGATATTTTCTAAAATAGATAATTTCATTAATATTATTTCCTATCAACTTGACAGGTAAAATGTGCACATGCTCTTTACTACCGCACTAGGACTTCAGCCATGAGCTTTGCTGATATTGGAGAAAAGGCCTGTGAACAGGGACCTCAATGGGTTCGGAAGTATGGGAAAGCAGTGAGGTAATCTACCAACTTATCAATTTGTTGAATATTTAACTCAAATTATTTTTCAGTTAATTCATTTTTAAAAACTACTTTTCAGGGCTACTATTCTAGGAAGTCTGTTTGCCACATATTTTGGCACGTGCAGTGTTTACACTGTGATCATTGCACAAAGTTTCAAGGCAGTAAGTAGTCTGGCTGCATTTTTCCATTGTCAAAATATTGATTGATATGATATTGTTGGTCTTTATATTATCAATTCAATTAGTTTAGTCTCACTAAAACTGAATTTTCCTCTATTTTATCAGGTCATAGAGCAATACACAGAACAAGTTGAGCTGCGAGTTTATATTGCTTGTCTCCTGATACCACTTATTCTCTTGGGATTTGTTCCAAATCTAAAATACTTAGCACCTGTCTCAATGGTTGCAAATGGGTTTATGGCTATTGGATTGGGTATCACCATGTATTACTTATGTATTAATTTGAAGCCAATTGAAGAGCTAAAACTTTCTGGATCCCCTGTTGATATACCACCATTTTTATGCATTGTTATTTTTGCTATGGAGGCCATTGGAGTGGTAAGTTTGTCTTCAAAAGAATTAAATCAATTTGAGATTATTCTTATTCAAGACGGTCAGTGACAAGTGGTGATCACATGATTTTATGATTTTAGGTAATGCCATTGGAAAACAACATGAAGACACCCAAAAATTTCCTTGGGCTTGGTGGAGTTTTGAACCAAGGAATGGCTGGTGTCACATTAATTTATATTTTGCTTGGGTTCCTGGGATACATGGCTTTTGGAGAGGAAACAAAGGCTGTAATTACTCTCAATCTTCCTGAATCGGAAATGTAAGTTTAAGAAACAATTGTTTGCTCCCAAACAATTTTTTTGAATGTGGCTAATTAATTTCTATTTCTTACCAGCCCTGCTCAAGTTGTCAAAGTTTTCATTGCCTTAGCTGTGTTCTGCACATATGGCCTTCAGTGGTTTGTGTGCCTTGAAATTGTCTGGGATGGACTCAAAGAGCGTTACCAGAAGAAGGCGGTTCTGGCTGAGTATATTGTCCGAGTGATTCTTGTTGTCTCATCAGGTATGCTCATACTCATTTCTACAATTTCTTTTGTTCTCTCTACTGCATAATATTCAAAATCTAATGTTAACTCTAAAACTTTATTTCAGTTCTTCTGGCGGTTGCTGTTCCGACTATTGGCCCCTTCATTGGCCTGATAGGTGCACTTTGCTTCTCAATCCTTGGTATTATCTTACCATGCTTCATTGAATGTATTACATTCTGGGAAGACGGCTTGGGCCCTGGCAGATGGCGTCTATGGAAGAACATTTTAATCAGTATCTTTGGTGTTATTGTTCTAATTTTTGGTACTGATGACAGTATCAAAGGCATATTGGCTGTATATGCCCCTGAGAGTGGTTACAATGCTACACAGTATTCCAACATTACCACTTTCGCAGACACAACACTCGCACCTACAACTCTTTCATCATCATGAGTCTTTTAAACTGCAGCTCTGCTGCTTTTAGGATTTATTATGAGGTCAGTTGTATCAATTGACGCTAAATGAGATTTCTTGTGAGATAATTTCTCTTCAAGTCTTCTTAAGAAGCAGAGTAAAAGTATCTGTTTCTCAAAATGTTTGTAGGTTGACTAGACAGGCATGGTGTTTTTTTCAAATGAAGCAAGTCAAAAGTAATGACGTTTTAGCAGGAATTTAGTTTCTTTTTTGTTGGACCAACTATACTCTCCATGTACTTCCTTTTCTCAAGCACTTTTTGTTGATTTTTCTTTTTATTGCGATATGACTGGGATTATATATCTAAAAGCGTATTCTATCTTAAACAACTGCCGAAGTCTAGTGCTCTCTATTATGATATCATCATGCAAGATGAATAAATTTTTTAAAGCACATTCCTAGAGTAGGAGGAGATGCAACTGATTAGAGAGCTAAATGTGATAGTAGGAGAGAAATGTGTAAAGACAGCAGAAGCATATAGTTTTATAGATGCGGATGAAACAAAATTTGCTTTGTTGTAATTTTACTATTGAAACACTATGTTGTGATTTTAAAATTTTATTTCATTATAACTCTAATGTACCGTACTTGTGTCTATTTTTGTGAAGCGCAGATTGCCAAATAGATGTGCTCATCAAACATGTGCAAGAAAAAACCTTGAAATTGTTTGAAATAGCTTGCATGTACCCTGTACTTCTGTTAGGTCTATAATTTATTATGTTAAATATTTGTCTCCTTGACTGTGCAAAATATCTTATCAAAGCACAACGCCTTACAGTGACTGAAGTGAGCTGAATGCAGTTGAGCTGCAAGTCTTGTATTTTAAGTCCACTCGACTCTGCATATTGCAGACAAAAGCAGGCTGGTTCTGCTCACATTGCTGACTCATTGGGAGCAATCCATTAACTTGAATTGTTTGTGCATTCCAACAAACTTAAGAGCTTTGTTGCAATATTGAATTATGATTTGTGTGTTCTATTCTTGTTAAGCAAGCAAGGGTAACTTATCATTCTTTATCTAAAAGATAAAACGA
>NW_026267293.1:538860-543872 GCF_000697945.3 Frankliniella occidentalis | reverse complement strand
CCCCCTGCTGGCAATGAGGGGCGTCCCTCTGATCCAATTCCTTTCGACAAAGGGCCGCTCCAAGGACCCCCGCGCCCTTCCACAAGGACGTCCAGCAGAGGCCGGGCCCTGGCCGTGGGACGACTATAACATCTAAACGCATCACAATTGCAAAATGAACGCCCACCGCTTGGCTTGGGTGGCCCGGGTGGTGGGCAGGGTGGGACGGAGGTTGGACCCAACTCGTCCGAGAGTAAGTGGGAGTCGAGGCGGTCCGTTTATCGGCGGGGCGTGGACCGAAGGGTACTTCACGATAAATTCAGGCGTACACCGACTTTACAGTTTTTCTTAATTTTTCTTGATTTTCCCAAAAAGGAATTCCTGATATTTTCCTGATTATATTTTCTTATATTTTTTTAGACTTTATTGACTTTTTCTCGTTGTTTAAAGGGTGTGTTCAGTGATGTTTTTGTGAGTGGAGTACCCCTCGGCGTGGACCCCGCGGGGGCCCCGTCGTCGCGAGTGTCACATGGCGCACACGGGGGGCGCCGCTCGGCCCCGGCGCGTCCCTTCTTCTCACACGCTCACGCGCTGGGCGCCGCACTGCGCCACACTGCAGTGCGACACGCCGCGTTGACACGGCCCGAGTAATTAGACATGCTAATGGAGCCCCGAGCCCCGGCCCAGCAGCGCCATGGACCGTCATCGCCCGTATTCATAGCCGGCCAATCACCGTCGTCTGAGGTGGGGAGGCGCGCGGGCCGGGCAAGGGGTGGCGTGGCGTGGCGTGGCGTGGCGCGCCTTGGAAAGGGGACCACGCCGCCGTCAAACAAATTGGCCAAAACATCCTTTCAATCGCGAAAGCTGAAAGGCGAAGAGGAAGGGGGCGGGGGGCCGTTAGGTTATACGCCCCTGGGTCGGCCTTCGTCGTCACGTGGCCGCCGCCCAGCCGCGGTGGGATCACTTTATTCGCGCACAATGCTTGATTCTGTTGCAAGGAGCTCACCCTGGAGGGCCTCGACTCCTCCGCCCGTCGCGTCGGCGGCCGAATCCTTTTGCCGAGTTCAGCTAGCAGTCCCGGGCCGGTCCCGCGCGGGACATGAGGTCAGTGACCATGAGGCACGCGGGGCCCCACCTGGACACGCCCCCGCAGCGCCAAGGACCGGCACGGGCGGCGGTTGGAGCGGCCGTAGCAGGGCAGCCTCAAGGAGAATCTCTAAAAAGGCGTGGGTGGCTGGCAGGGCGGGCGAACGAAGCGGGCCGTTTGGCCGTTCGGTCCAGATTCGTCTTGTTAGCGTCGTGCTGGTCGTGCGTGTGTGCGGAGGCCCACGCGTGCCGTGGCAGCACATGCCCGTCCTCGTCGTCGCTCTCAGCTAGTTGTTCCAGCGGCAAACACGGCGGCCAGGGCCCGGGCTTGTCGGCCGAGCCTCCACCGCCTCGTGCGTGTGTGTGACTGGCGTGGCCTTGACCTGAACCCTTCTCCGCCCTGCCCGACGTACACGACCTATATCTCCACCGCCCGTTCGGCGTCCGGCCCGCCTGCCCAGCCCAGCCTCTTCGGTGCCATGAGATGTCGGTGCCCACCCTGCCCCCGGTGGTCCCCAGTACTGTGGTTCCCACGGGCCGCCGGGCCGCCGGCGGCAGCGGCTTTCTTCGAGCTTACTGATAAAAACACTATCTCCACACACTTGAACTGCCGAGGGAGCAGATGCAGCTCAGCTCAGCCCGAGGCTGAGGCCCCGCCGCGGCGCAAGGTCGGGGGACGCCGAGGGACGCCGGGTGTAAGGCTTGATGTGCTGGGCTGCTATCCGTGTTGTGCCCGGGTGACACCGGGACCGCGAGCTGGTCAAGAAGTCCCCTGTCCTGCCTCGGCCTAGCAACAGGCGCTGCTGCTGCTGCTGCAGCAATGTGCACCACACTCGGTAGCCGGCTGCGGGACACACATCTGCATGGATATGATGTGCCATTGGCTGCCGGCCAGGCGCATCAGATCCAAACGGAGATGAGCCTTTCGGACCGGGCCGGGATGATATAGAGCAGCACAAGTCGGCGAGTCTCGTCTTTCATCCTCCACTCCAGCGGCGCACCTCGTCGGCGTGATAGTGTCGCGCGTGCGAGTGCAAGCGACTCGAAGCGACTGGCGTCCTGGCCTGGGCTGGGTGGTGACGGCTGGCATCCTTGACCGAGCAGCCCAGGCGTGCTCATTAATAAAACGGAAAGCTTTGTGCCGATTTGGGCCAAAGTCACGGCTGGGCCAGAGCAGGGGCGCCCGAGCAAGTGTGCAGGTGGCGGAAATAGGGTCAGCGCGGCGGTGTGTGTGTACTGTGTGGCGCGTGTACACTGAACCTTGCCAGGAGAGGGCCGTACGTATACGCCACCCCGGGCAAAGGCACCATAGGCCGCTGTGCAGCGGGCACAATCGGGACAGTTTATTATCGTCTTCGTTGCTCGTCGAGATTATCAAGCAAAGCCTACTCGGCTGATTTGGGGCAGTCGTAAGCAGGGGTCCGGTTGTCCCGTGGTGTCCCCGGGTGTCCCCGCCCCACGTATGTCTTGGTGTCTTGCCATAGGGGATCGTCTAGAAAGCACGCCCGTTTATTCTCAGATTCATTCGGCTTATTACGGGAGCTCGGCGCCTGTGAGACTCAAGGTAGGCCAGCCCGCAGTACACGCATGCACTGCAGGCTACATGTTATCTACCTACCAGGCGCTTTGAGAGCTTGCAGGCCGGTTCGTAACGATGAATGCCGGACATACTTCCTGGGAGGCCCCGTATCCAAAGGGGAGCTCTTTTTCTTTCGTACTTGAAGAGCATTTCTAAAATCAGGGAGAGTTTTCTAGTTTTACGAAAATTCAGGGAGAATCGTCTCAGCTCACGCGTCTCTTTGCACGCGCCACTCCAGTAAGCTCTCCGCATAGTTTCGCCTATTTCTGTTTGTTTACGCGGCTGGCCCTCATCTCGATACCGCCTCTAACAATAGTACATGAGTAACCCCGTCGGTCCGCAAACAAGGCAGAAGAGAGGAGGCGACGATCTCCAAAAAGAAAAGAAAAGAAAGAGGGAAATGAGAAAAAAATAAGTAAATTACAAAACGTTGAGCAGAGAAAGAGATAGTGTTACGCCACGCGATACGAGAGCGCCGCGCCGCATTGTCTCGCTGGGCCCGCCCCGCCGGACCCGCCCCCGCATGCCGGGGTGGTTAGGTTAGGCGGGCCCACGCAGCCCTCTGCGCTGCCCTGCCGAGCCGAGTTCACCCACAATTGCTTTATTGGCTGAGCCGAGTTTGCGGCTGGGCCATGATTGGTGCCATTATTATGGTCCGGGCCAAGAGACGCCCTGTCCATTATTTGCGTGCGCGTGCCTCGGGGCTCAACCCAACCTAACCCAAACTAACCCTTTAATGAGCACGAAGCGGAACCCCATTCACGCGACTCGATCAATGTCGCACCGGTGATTCTGTCTGTATACCTCTCCTCCGTAGGGTCGCATACTTTCGCTATTGGCGTTCGTTTGTGACGTGCTCTGCTGTGTCGCGTCACGGTGGCAAGAAGGGAGTGACTTGCAAATCACGTGAGTGTGAGTATGTGATCACCACCTCCAAAATGTAAACCATGGTGATCACATACTCACGAGGTTTGGCCCGTCGGCCGCTCTCGGGGCGCCTGAACTCGTTTTAGACATGACATGAAGCTTCATGTAGAGTAGCTTGTTTTCGATGACATAAGCGAGGGCTATAATCTTTCGCCCTGCAGTATTTGGTATTTGAACCTTGACTGCTACCGCCTGTTTTTGGTGCAGATAAGGCTGTTCTGCATGCTCGCGTGAGTTTGCTCGCCGCCCCCGTAAGCGTAAGGTAGGCTGTGGCGCTCAACGGATTCAGAAGTGACGGAATGTCGTGTCAACAGTCAGCCGCTCATGGGGAGCGCACTACGTTCTCCCCATGTGGAGTTTGCCCTGATCGTCGACGATAGAGCAAAGCGCTTGGATGTCTTATACAGTTCTTCAATTTTTCCTCTTCGCTTTAATCTATATTTTCTCACTGTCGAGACTGTGTCGAGAGAGGTCGGCCGGCAGTGCAATGTCATGAACTCGACTTGACACGACTCAAATCGGACCTATGTGCAATTCGGTCGATCTTCCAAACGGGAAGAGAACGTTATAAGCGGCCGTACGGGGAGGGGTGGGGAGGGTGGGGGAAGGGGGGAGAAAGATAGAATCGCCGTCGTGGGTCGTACGCCTGATAAAAGGGGCGCAATGAAGTAAGAGATGGATGAAAACAGCTCTCTAGCCCGGCCGCCGCCACCGGCCACTCGCCCGGGTGTACAGTCCACCCCGGGAGTATAGCCGCCAGAGGCGACTGCCTTTCTGCAGTATTTCGCTCAGTGCGAACTTTGTTCCGCTTAAAAGATAACTCTTACGTTAACGGCGTCGGAAGCCCCGTTCTATCATAACTCTTCCGACATGCAACGACGAGCATTTGCACGACACGAAGCTTTTCTTACTTCTTGTTGGAGGTGTGGGGGCAGGGGGGGCAGTACACGGTGGCTGATTCGCCCGCCCGCTTCCCGCCGCCACACTGCACGGCATGCACGCGTGCGGGCGGGTTGCCTATACTCGCTCTGCCCACGAAATGCGGCACAAGACCGCGATCGAATCGAGCTAAATATAGATCCGTGGGTCACGGACCAGCTTCTGTGCGTCTGCCCTGGTTAGTTCGAATGCGTTTACACGAGTGCGAGTGACTGCGCCCATTAGTACAAGTGTGCCCATCAGAGTGCGAGTGACTTTGCACCCATGGGCGCAATTATTGAGTGCGAATGAGTGGGTCCATCGAGTGCGAGTGCGTCCACGCGACGGAATGAGTGCGAGTGCCCTAAATGAGTGCGCCCATGAGACGTAAAGAGTGCGAGTGAGTGCACCTATGAGTACGTCGGCCTGGGTCGCCACGCGAGTACGCGTCTTGTTGTGGGAGCAGGTGGGCCCCGGTGCGGGGCCCCCTCCCCCTGGCGCCCGGCGCTTGTTGGCTGGCGGG
>NW_026267293.1:537106-538810 GCF_000697945.3 Frankliniella occidentalis | reverse complement strand
CCCCCCCCCTCCATCCCTTGCACCCACCGCCAGTCTGCAGTCTGCTGCACTCGGTGGGGGAGGAAGGGAAAACTACTCGGCACGTATAACGTAACCCGTGCTACTGAACTTGGCTGAACTGGCCGGCCAGACATGCCCACCTCTCGTCCGGTGCATTCATCCGCACACGTTCGTTACGAGCCCTACGGCCTACCCACGGCGACTGACCGGCACCGGCCCCACCAGAAGGCCGAGTCTCGGGCCGAGGCGCCCCTGCCCTGTCCGTCCACCACTTTATACTTACAGGGGATTGTAACGAGTGGTACACATCAAACAACAATAAAGCATTCCGGTAAAGCCAAAATGCAGAAGAATGCGAGGAAGAAGAAAACGGAAATCACTATGCTTTTACATGGAACTTCCGTTTTCTTGTTCCCTGCATTCTTCTGCATTTCAGCTTTACCGGAATGCTTTATTTTCTTGAGAATGCGCTTCTTTTTTTGGTTCGCCGCGAGGCATATACTTTTATGTCGCAGTGTCTCTTGCCATTTCATGCATGCATGCATGGCTGGGAAGTGGCCTGACTGACAATGCGTAAGAGTGTACTGCTTCCGTCGCTTCCGTCAAGATCAGCACGCTCTCGAAGATTTTCTTTTTTTAGTGTGTAGAGAAACTGAAATGTTGCGATGTAGGTGGCTACCGAGGTAACTACATATTTTTGGTTTTTTTTTTTTTTTTGTTTTTAACTTGGAAATCTGCGAGGATCTTATTTTACGTCTTAAGTTCACAGCTTACAATCGTGGCCTTACGCGTGTCCAAGTGGTACTGTGGGACTCAACGTGTTAAGACAATGAAGGAATAAGTTTTTATGGAGTTCTCATTTGTATCCCGGCGAGCTTCACAGGCAGCGCAGCGGACGCACGGAGAGTAGTTTTATAGAGCGGCTCGATCCAGCTTCATTTCGGCTCGCCGGACGCGTCCAAATGGAAAAGCTGTGGTAGTGGAGTGGACACCAGGTCGGGCCGGCGGCGGGGGGCGGGCCGGCCGCGAGTTGACCTAACCTGTCGCCGAGCCTGTCGCGGTCCGGCGGCGGCGGCGCTCGGCGGCCGCGGCTCCGAGCTCGGCAGAAGAGAGGCAGGGGGAGAGATCGAGATTCTCTCGTGTTATGCGCCTGCGTCCTGCACACGTCAGGACCCGCTGGGCCGGCCCTGCCCTACGCCACGAAAGTGTTCCCAGTGACACGTGTATGCGGCGCGTGTGGGCTGGGCGCCGGCCAAGGACGCGGATCCCCCCGGACCCCGTGCGACTGCGACCTCATACGCCGTCCGGACACCGATTGCTGCGACTTTTCCACTCTGTCGTCGGCCCCCGATTGCCGTTCATGTCGTCGATTTAGTGGATTTTTCTCTGTCGAGTGGAAGGTGGGGGGAGGGGGGGCAGATCTTTACTGCATCGCTTTCCGGGTCATTACGGCAGATAAAAACACGTGGTGCTTTTGAGCAGTGTATATAATCGTCTCCGATCCTGCCGCAGTCCTTGTCGCTGTAGTACTTGCCCCAGCTTCATTGGCGACCAGTTCCCCGACTCCCTCCCCGCCGCCACCAACCCTTCTCCCGCTCAAATGGAACGCCGCTCTTTTCTCTCTTTTCCTCCGAGAAACGAAACGAGGAAGCTGCAGGAGGCAAGGAGCAACAGCCGATTCCTTCGGTGGCGGAGGGGTGGGGC
>NW_026267293.1:534474-536453 GCF_000697945.3 Frankliniella occidentalis | reverse complement strand
GGCGAAGACGAGGAGCACACGGTGGGGGAGGTGGGGGCAGAGGAAAGATACATAACAGCGACAGGTTGAGGTGCGGCGGCGGCGGTGGCGGCGGGCTGCGCGGGGCCTACGACGCTGCCGCCGCCGCCGCCGCAATGGCGGCGGCGGTGTAGCGGGGGCAGCCGCGGCTCGGCCGGGATCGGTTGAGACGGGCACGGCCGCGCCACGCCGCGCCTTGCGAGACCGGACCGGAGCGCCGCTCCCCGCCGCCTGCCTCAGCCGGGCCGGAGTCAGTCGAGAGCGAGCCGCCCCGGTGCGCATTCCTCCCGAGCACCGCGTCGAGCACCACGCCGAGCACGTCCTGCCGGAGTCCTGCCCGAGCAGCAGAGTCGCCCTCCTAGGCGCGACCTGCGTGAGTGAGTGCGAGTGAGTGCGCGAGTGACAAAAAAAGTGCAGTGAGAGTGAGTGCCTGCAGCGCCATGGAGAACCCCGACCCCGCGGCGCACATGGTCGAGGACGACGTGGACGTGGAGTCCGGCCTCGGCGGCTCCGGGTCCGGCGGCTCGCCGACGTCGCACCACCTGCCCGGCACCGAGGGCACGCCCATCAAGGTCACCCCCAAGACGGAGAAGATCTTCAAGAAGATGCTGAGCTGGAGTGCGGACACCATGTGAGTGCGCCAAACTTTTCGAGTCTGGAGGAAGGAGTGCGTGCTCTAGCTCTCCTAGGAAAAGCATGGGTTTCTGGGACTGAATGGGCTCCCAAAGGGGTTGCACCGGCCCTGAGCGCGCCGGTCGCCGGTTCCTAGGAGTAGGAGGGCGAGACCCCCCGCTGGGTCGTGTGCCTGTACAGGCGACGTCGTCCTATCCTCTAAAATGGCAAGCCGTTCACGGCGTCACCAGCCCAACTTCCTCGTGACGCTGACTATGGAGCCTCCCGCCCCACCAAGGGGGCGGACCACTGCAGTCCGCTGGAGGCTGGACGGGTGTGACGTCACGTGCGTTACGCGGACGGCGCCCCACCCCCGTGGCCCGCGGGTGCACAGCACACGACCGCCCTGCCCCGCCCACGCACCCCAACGCCGCCGCCACAGGGCAACATTCCAGCGTGTGTGTCGCCTTCAGGCCCACCTGCCCACGCCCTTCACCGGCCCGGCCCCGCCCCTCCCCGCCTCACCCCGCCCCCGGCGCGGGTCAACAGAACCGGCCGGTGTCGGTGGCAGCGACGGGTCGGGTCGGGGCTGCCGATAATGCGCTCTGCGCTCTGCGGTGAGCGGGCGGGCGGGCGAGGTGTGTTCCTCTAAAGGGATTGGGGGAGGCACGAGCGATCGCCAAGGGGAAGTGCCACGGGGCGGTGTCGTGTGTTTGAACTTTGCCTCTTCCGCTTCTGCGCGAGCGCCGGGTTAGCTCAGCCAGGCGACGTGTGTCTGCATATAAAGATCACGGATAAAAAATAAACGAATAAAACGTCTAATCCGTCAACTCGCGGCAATTACAAAAGAGGAAACCGACGTTCGCGTACACAGCCTAGCTGTGGTGGATGCATCCGGTTCTTGGAGAAGAGTAGCAACCGCAGTCTTGTTGCTATGCCATGTGCCATGTAGTCGGAAGCTCACTTCTTGCCGAGATGCTTCTCCGACAAGTCCAGCTCAGTGACCTCTGGCCTCCATGTTGGTCCACAACTTGGACCTCGCGGACAGCTGATCATCGACGTTGAACAGACCAGGTGACTTTATCGCGGGTTCCTCGCGACGCGGGCCGCGGACGGTGACGTGCGTCACTGATGAGGGAGGGATAAAAGAAAATGGAGGAACGCTTCCAACCTTTGCCTCTGTGATGAGTTTTGCAAAGCGTTCGGGAAGACGAAGAAGATGCTCGAAGAAAAAAAAAAGCATCAGCAGCTTCGCGCGTGAGCGCCATGGCGGCGGCGGCAGGGGCGCCGGGTTAACAGCAGCCGTGATGAGCGGGGCCGGGGAGGGGGAGGGAGGGGACAGAATGGCT
>NW_026267293.1:533054-534424 GCF_000697945.3 Frankliniella occidentalis | reverse complement strand
CCCGCCCCTCCGCCCCGCCTTGCCCCCTGGGCGGGTGCCGCGCAGCGCACCTTGGACCCGAATTGGAGCACAGGCACTGTCACCCGTTCAAGGTTCCAGTCCCATACAGTCTGCTGTGCAGCGGACCGCCCGAAATAGACGGGCGGCCTGCCGAGTAGGAGCCAGGGACAGGCGCCCATCAACCTTAACCCTTTCCAGGTATTTGTCAACGGCATGCAAAAGGAGTTTTGCAGGAGCCCCTAAACCGCTCCCTGTTTTAATGAATCCTCTGTACTGTCATGTTTTGTTAAATGCACGCACTGACACTGAGATTAGCAGCAACCGAGGCTTGCTTCAATTTTCAGTATAATCAGTATAATTTATCCTATCGAAGGCTTCACAACTAACAGTGTGATGAGGACACGGCACACACCGACTCTGCGTGTAACTCACATTTGCAAAGCAGATTCTCCCATGATGAGTGCTGGCGTCGTGTACTTTTTTTTGGTCCCCCCGCCGCTGCCGCCGCCGTCGTCTCTGGCATTCGGGAGCACCAAGAGCCTCGACTCGGCTCGGCTCCACCTCTCGGCTTGGGCATGAGACATGACTGCCGTGTGAAAAACGATTAGAAGACACGTAGAGCGTTTCGCAATTGTGTGCTGATGACTTCTCCATTTTTTCTGATCTGGTGCAGCCGAGTGCTTGCCTGAATGGGGGCCTGCCCCCCACTTCACAACGTTCGAAAGGTTGGATGGTATAGCGTCTAAGTAGTCGTGTAGGCCTAGGTCCCATTCAAAATTTTGGTGTGTTACACCTTTCCATTAATGCTTTGAATGAAACGTAGACTAGGTGATGAAAAATTGGCTCCATAGGAGTTGCAGTTGCTGTGACAATTCTAAGTAGAGAAATATTTGTACACCAATCGGCACGAATCGCAAACTCATCGCACATATGCAGCCGCAAAAAATTCAGATTCATTTTTCTGCAATATTATTTTTTTCGGAAAATAGGGGGGGTGGTGCTTTTGGCGGAAAAATACCTTTTTGGGGGTCGCGACCTTAGCTCCTAACCTGTCGCATGTGACCACGCTGCACGCTCATCTCGTGTGATGAAGTCCGTTGCGGAGCGGCCAAGAGAGAAGCGACGACTTCACCTGGCTGCACAGCAGCGTGCGTGACTGAGAGAGAGATGGAGACGGAGGTGGGGAGGTGCAGGTTGAGGCATTCCCCTGGGACTGGCCAATATCTGTGGATGGCCTTGCAATGCGTGTGGCTAGTGCTGGTGCATGCGTGTTCCATCCATCCATCCATCCATCCATCCATCCATCCATCCATCCATCCATCCATCCATCCATCCATCCATCCATCCATCCATCCATCCATCCATCCATC
>NW_026267293.1:527394-528589 GCF_000697945.3 Frankliniella occidentalis | reverse complement strand
CAGCCCCGCGGCCCCCACCCCGCGCCCCCCACCAGGCGTGACGGGACGCAAATGGGGAGTTGATCGACACACCGCCCGCCTGAAATAACGGGCTGCAATGTCGCCCTGCCGCCCGCCCCACCACCCCGGGCGCGACGACCGATGGAGACGACACGAAAATATGCGCCCCAGCAAGCGGTCGCAAGGTCGCCCACAAGGACGGGCCACAAACACGGGCCACGAGGACCGCCCCAGCGGCCGTGCTCGTGTAGGTACACGCGCCGGAGCGTGGCGTCCGGGCGCTCCATCACCACCCGCTCCTCGTCCGCTCTGAACGAGAGACGCATAACGTATTTCTTTCTACCGCCCGCCACCCTGCCTCGACCCCTCCATCCCCCATTCCCTATTCCGGTGAGACTTAGTACAGCGTGAGATACACTGCGGGGTCGAGCGGGGCGAGGTGGGGTGGGGCGGGGCGGGGCTGTCGGGGTCCGGCGACCAAGTAGTTTGTCATTACGTCACTTGGCCCCCGCCCTGCCCCTGCGTACGGCACACCGCATTCCAACTCGGTACGACCCCCTCGTCACTCTCGCGACCGACGCGCGCGACTTCTCGAAGGCGGAGCAGTCGGGAGACTTGAACGCATCGCAGGCCGAGTGCTTCCCGTCGTCGCTGTCGTCGACGACGTGGCTGCAGCCTTGACCCCCGCCCCGCCCCCACCCCGGGAACCCGTCAGCATGGCATGGCGCAAAAAAAAAAAGAAGAGACGCCGCAGTGACATGCGTCGTGTCCGGAGGTGGCATTTACTTACTCAAGCAAAGTCACAGGCCCGGCCCACTCAAACAGCGCGCGAGACCACTTTGGGCGTTCAAATTGAAGCTCCACACAGACACCACCGGATGTGGTACAGGAGGGGGGTGACCCCCGGACTCCGGAACACCTCGAAGTTATACTGCATCGCATGCATCGTATGCGATGCGGCGAGTACAGTATGCGCGCTGGTTTGTTATCAGGAGGTAGTATCCTTCCCCCTCCATGAGCGCGATACCTTAGGGCCTCAAGGCAAAGCAGTGTTCCGGGTTCTGTGGGCCGGTGGGTTCAGGGGTCATCAGTGACGGGTACTTTACTCTAAACAATCAAAGGTCACGTAAACCCTGCTCCAAAAACTCAATCCAAAATCATCCAAAATCAATAAGACAAAAATTACAAGTTCAGA
>NW_026267293.1:513513-515109 GCF_000697945.3 Frankliniella occidentalis | reverse complement strand
GGGGGGGGGGAAGAGTGTCATGTAATTACACCTCAGAGAGGGGGAAGGAACCCCCCGGAAAACGAAATAACGCTGTACTTCATGCGTGTTTGGAGGGCGCATAAATATGCGCGCATGATTTCTTGTCTGTCGGACACAAGCCTGACAAGACACATGTTTGATAGGCAAAAACGGTATCAATCCCCTGACCACCCCCTGTTCCCCCCGGATCCTCGCGATCCTCCCCACCCCCTCTCCCATCCCACCCTTCCGCGTTGGACTGACGTCGCTGGTCGCGCGCGCGTCAAAAGCCAGCATCACCTGCGCGATGTGTCGATGGGAGCAATTACAGGCTGCCGATGGCCGGAGCCGCCGCCGGACCCAACCACAAATAAACGAGCGATAAGAATAAGCAGAATAAGCCGGGGGGAGCCAGCCTAGCCCAGCGGCCGAGCCAGCGGCGGAATGCTGCTGCCGGCGTGTTGTAGACTTTGGAATTATTAGCCTCGCGAGGCAAATCAAGCGCTCGCGCCGCGCGTCGATGTGGAGGTTGTCGGAGGATAAGTGGGGGGGGGGGGGGTACACACCACTGCGCGCGTGACAACTCGCCGCTGCTGCTGAGCTTGACGATGTCCTCCAGCAGCACGGCGATCATCTTATGGTTTGAGAGAAGACCGCGCGGGGGAGGAGGAGATTCGCCCGCGCCCCGCTGCTGCGACCGCTTGTTCGCCACACTCCCTTTCCCTCTGCCGTCACACGACCACCAGCTGCTTGTGACACACACCGTCGTCCTGGTCCGAGGGCAGCTCGGCCGCGGGGCTCGCTTGGCGTGCTGCTTCGCGGTGTGGAGCGTCAATATTTGTCGTCGTCCACACGTACCCGAGCCGCGCCGGTCCTTTCCCATCTCGTTCCCGTCCCGTCCTTCCCCGTGCTCGGCCCGCCCCTCACGAGTGCCAACCGACCAACCTCGTCCGCCGAACCGCCGAACGTCGCGCGCGCAGCGCCGGAAAAGAGGTTACCGCCGCCGCAGCTCTTCCAGGATACAGCCAACCTTGACAGCTCAACAACAATCCCCTGGCCGGCCGGCCCCGGCGAGTTACGCGTGTTCCTCTTTACGACGAACCGCATTTTGCACATTTCGCGCTCCGGTGGTGACCGGTCGGGTAACACGGGTCGGGGCAGCCGGGGTCGTGGTCCGTCGGCGACGGCGGCGGTGGTTGGCAACCCTGAGTGTGTGTCACAAGGCCGCGCTATCAATCGTCTTGCCGTGTTGTTTGGGTTTGCTGCCGCCGGAGGCTGTATGGCTCCTAACCTCACCACACGCAACGCGAATCAACACACATCCGGCGATCCGCTCTGTGATATATCCTTTTTATATGTTTTTGTTGTGATCGCCTCGTCGACTGTGCGGGACCGTTGCGAAAAGGCGGCTGATCAAGAATGGTCAGCGAGACTTTTAAACTAGGACGACTCGAAAAGAAGCAGCCCGTCGGTCATGCCACCGTGTTCCAGAGGTACGTTACAATCTTCCGTTTCGAAAACGTTATTATTTCCGCCTAGTGTGCAAAAGTGTAGCGTCGTTTTTGGCACACCGCACGTGGAAGAGGGTGGGAGGGG
>NW_026267293.1:503133-507878 GCF_000697945.3 Frankliniella occidentalis | reverse complement strand
GGCACTAAACGTACGTCTAATGCTCCCGACTTTTGTCACAGCTCAAAATGAGATAATGACCTGCCAATGAGTTTTAGTGCTGTGCTCTAAATTTTCTTTGCCTGGGATGCTACGTTTAGCTCCCAGCGCTAGACGTATAGTGCAACGAAAAAACGTCGATCTGGGGACTAAACGTATAGTGCTGAGTCAGATTTTTTTTTCTCAGTGTGTACCAAACAGAAATATCGTTGAACAAATTCTTTGTTTATTGAGACGACACCTACCGGTACTCTCGTTCGCAACTTCTGGACCACAGCAAACCTTTGAAACTTCGCTTTCGTTTGTTGTGTTGTGTTTTACGCCCGTCCAAGTCAAATTAAATACACACATTGTTAGATTTGTCCGCCTTGCGTCGCCATCGTCAGCAGGAGCAGCAGCACCAGCAGCAGCCGTCGCCAGCGCTCGCGCACACGGAGCTGCATACGAGGCGAAAGTCAACAGGTAGCTGTGACCTCCTCGGGGTGGAGGGCGGGGCTACGGCAGAGCGTGCGGTGCGCCGCACAGTTCCGCCAAGTGTTTTTCCTCCGTTTTCCCGCCGCCGCCGCCCTTCCCCCATTCATTCGCCGCTCTGTGCTGCGTGTCGCGGACTCCAGGGCGCCGCCGCCGCCGCTGCTGCTGCTGCTGCTGCTGCTGCTGGTGGTGGTGGTGGTGGTGCTGGCCGTGGAGGCCATTATTGTCATTACCGCCGCCGAAAATTCTCGAGCAATCATCAGAGGCGAGGTCATAAGGCTGGGGACAAAAAAAGAACGTGCGCCGGGAGAAAAATAATAAAAAGGAACGAAACTGTAGTTTCGCTGCCGGGTTTGCGTTTTGCATCGATCGGTCCGGCCGTGCGGCGTGCTGCTGTTTGCCGTACACATTGCGCACGTCCTCCCCTGGGAGCCCGCTGTTACGTCCCGTTGCGTTTTCGACGTGTTTGTCTTGTTCGACGTTGTGCTCCGGCGACATGCCGTGCGCCGACGCGCCCGTCCCGTCCAATCGATGGTGTCCGTCCGTCCGTCATTAGCGCACCACTAGGGCGTTGCGTGCGGGTGCGCCGGGGGCTCCGCGCGGGGGTGGCGCGGAGGCACGTGGCCAGGGTTACTGGGCCACAAGCCCTGCGCCCAATATGACGCGACAGGTGTTGTGCATCTGAAATCCAGTCGATTTTGTTCCGAATCCAGGCCAGATCCAGCGACATCCAGTCGAGTCTCAGGTGGGACTCAGCCGTAGTAAAGCACGGTGAACGAGCCTGGTTGCGAACTGAATGTCGACTGGATTTCAGATGCACAACACCTGGATCAACACTCATGACACCATGGAATAGGCCTGGGGATTCTCTGCGCAGCCAGCCACGATACCGGCGAAGTCATACTGCATTCAGGCTATCCTTTTCTCACGGGCAGTCCCTCAGAAGTCTCTGTATGGTGTAGTTCAATAATTCCGCTTCCGCTGCCAAGTTTTCAATTTTTTTTAAACAAATTTTTAGTTTTATCTTTTAATGTCAAAGAGTTAAAACTTACAACAATTGGTTTCATAACACAAATCGAAAAGAGGACAACATTGCATAAATATTCATGGCTCATCGACAACATCGTCATCTAGGAAAATGACGTCCGAGTCGGTTCGGCCACGATATGGCGTGCAACGTGATCTGGAATTCTGTTTTAATTGCAACCCTTCTGTTTCGGGCCGCGGTGACCTTGCGCAGGACGATGGTCATGTGTGTGCTGACCAGAATGTCAGGCGCGCCGCATATCGACCGGCGGCCGTCAAGCCCGATAGACATCTCTCCCCAATACCCGCTGCGCCGCTTCGCGCGTCATATCGTCGCTACCGGATGAGCTTGCTGCCCGACGAGACACATTTCCGTTATTTCTTGGTTGTCTACGTGGCAAGAGCCAATATTTTCTTAAGAAAGGATGTTATTTCATGCACATCATTATTTTGCTTTGTAGAAATTGTACCATTTTATTGGGATAATATTTTATTTTTATTTACCTGAGCTGGTACGAGTGCCATCATCAATTGGTACAATTTGTCGCAAGCAAATGATGTCCTTTCTTAGGACAAAGTTGTTCCCATTATAGCGCGTTTACCGACTGCTTCGCGATGGGGACTGCGTCACAAATAACGACATGACTGACGTTTTGACACGCCCACGGCACTAGTCCGTTGTTGCGAGGTCCTACACGAGCCTCGCATGGACGGGGAGTGCGGAGGGTCAGGTTTATGACAACCCTTAACGATGGCCCCCTCCCCTCCTCGCCTGCAGACCTACTGCCCTTGATTGAGGCGTGCTCAGCCCGGCCGCCTAGAGGGCCGCCCGGGCCGCGGGGTCGATGTGTCCTTCCCACGGCTGTTCTCGCGGCTGAAATGGACTGACCCCCGCGCCATGCCGCCTGCCCCTGGCCCCGACGACGCCGAGCCGGGCGTCGGCGTGGACCACCCCGCCGCGGCCGCGGCCGCGAGTGAGGACGACCTGCCGCTGGAGGAGCATGACGTTCCCCGGGACGCGGGTGACGGCGAAGAAGCAGACGCCGGCTGTGCTGAGGCCGGCGAACTTGAGGAGGTGCTCGTGGAGGCGGCTGAGGACGCCTTGCTGGCCGAGCTCGCCGAGCTGGAGGCCGAGGAGGCCGACGAGCAGGCCGAGGCCGAGCGACGCTCCCAGCGGAGCGGCGGGCGCGGTGTCAGCCGCAGCGGCAGCCTTGCAGACGAGGCCGAGACGCGCATCGACGTGGACGGCGCCGACCCCATCGCCGACGTGGAGGTGGTGCGGGCGCGGTCGGCGGTCTCGCTCGTCTCGCGCGGGTCGTCGCTCGCCGCGACCACGGGCTCGCTCTCGGCCTCCGGGTCCACGGCGGCCGCGGCCTCTCCGCCCCCCGGCGCACCGGTGGACATCATCGAAGTCAGGTGGGTGTCCGTCGTACGGTTGTCTGTCTCGCCCCGGCCCAGACTGGCGGCCGGGTCGCGGACGTTGCCCCCCAAGGCCTCGTGCCCCACTTGCTGCCACGTACTCGTCCACGTGCCCCACAAGTGCCCGCCGGCGCTGTCTCCCTAGACAGATTAGTCGGTTATGCAGCCGGGCTGTCGCTCGGGAGGCGGCCAGGGCGCTGCAGGGCCAAGTGGCGGCGCGCTCTCGTGGTGGTCTTCGAAGGTTGCTATACGATTATTTTTATTTTTAAGGAATAGAGGTCGACAAGAAAGAAGTCAAGTATATGGCGGAATGTTCCGAGCCGTCATTTCGCGAGGCGCGGAAAGTTTCCGCCTGTCAGAAATGCGCACCTTGTTCGCACGAACGTGGCTGTGGCCGCCGATCATTTTCTGCGTACGCGCAATTGTGCTGTGAGATAAGGTGTTGTGGTGCTTTTGCATTTTCGTCGTATGCCTCGACACAGAGTGCGCTCGGGCGTCTCGTCTCATACGTCGTTGTGCGAGTCGCTGAGAGTAATTGGTTGGCAAATACCTATCCTTCTTTGTATTATAGCGCGGCCTGCTGCTGCGATGCAGTGCCTGTAGTTAGGCCCTCCTGGCTGGCGAGTGGCGCTACCTGCCGGCCAGGTCGACTACTCAGCGGCGTGGCGTGGCACCAAGCTGCACCAGCCGGCCCCCGGCCCGCTGCACCGCCCCACCGCCGGCCCGGGACGCGGGGTGGCTGCCTGCTGCTGGCTCGGCTGATCGGGTTGCGACATCGCCCCGCCCCGCCCCGCACCGCCCCACCTCACCCCACACCACCTCACCTCACCTCACCCCGCCCCACCCCACCTCATCCCGCCCGCGTCGCGGCGCGCGGCGTCAAAGACGACGGGAGGAAAAGTCAGCCAGTGAAACAAGCCGGGCGCAGACGAGTGGTGCTGGACTCAATCGTGTTCTACATATCAATCATTTTCATAATCAAAGAAACAAACAAACCAAAAACCCAGTCTTTGAAATGTATTTTTTTAACGTTTTCTCTTTTAACATGCATGTTTGTTAAAGGCCTTATATCGGCTATGAAATTAATTCATCATGCCTGCATTATTCTTTCTTAATTATTTTGGACGTCGTCAAATTATGTCAATTTATTTTTTTTGCATTCCAAGTCCCTGTGTCTGTGTGTGATGTGAGCTGTGCCCGCGCGTGTTTGACGCTGCAAGTGACCCGCGGTGCATGCGATTTGCATTTATTGGTTACGGCCCGACGAGTTTGTCTCGGGCGTTAAAAGCTCGCTTGCGGCTCTTCCAAGTGGTGTGTCTGTCAGTCACTGACTGTGACATGACTTTTTCTTAAGGCTCATCACATTTTTCTCCTCGGCGTCGCGTCTTCGTCGTCGTCGCCGCATCGCCAAAGTAGGGCAACGGGGTGTGGCCGCGGGACTGACCGTCTGGCGTGGAGGGAGGGAAAGGGGAAGGGGGGGAGAGAAGGGTGCCCGCCGGCCTGGGCCGGCAGCGGCGCAGGTGGAAGTGGAGGAGAGTGTGGATGTTGGAGGGAGGGAGAGAGAGAGAGAGAGAGAGAGCGCGCAACTCAGCCAGCAGGCCAGCACCACCGGCGCGGCAATTTAACCATACCGACTTGTTTCGCTACCATTGGCCCCTTGGTGGCCCCCGGTCGTACACGGACCAGTACGCAGCGTGCAGTGGCGGGGCTGGGCAGCCTTACGTCACACGCTGGAGCCTGCTTTGGGCTTGCTAGTGCTGGGCTGGGCCCCATCTGTCTGGCCCCACTCCGCCCCGCCCCACCCCGCCCCA
>NW_026267293.1:499816-503083 GCF_000697945.3 Frankliniella occidentalis | reverse complement strand
GGGGGGGCAGAGTGCTGGTTTGTTATGACACCAGCAATAGCAGACAAAGTCAAGCGTGTCTCTTGTTTGACTGGGCTTCGTGACTTCGTAAACTGCGGGGATTGACTGAGTCTTGAATGGAGGACGACAGCGCAGGTGATGCCAGCCATTGACATTGGCTCCATGTCCGTTGAGCGTTAGAGTTGGGTTTGGCATTCGGGGACAGAGGGCAGAGGAACTTTGTTGCGGGTGCTATACTATACGCCCTATCCCCGACGTTTGTTATCCACGATTGTTTCTTTTTCAGTTCCCTGTAAATGTGAAAATTTTAATCGACAATTAACTTTTCTTAGTTGTTCATTTGATTTCCTTCACTCACTGTAACTCCTACCCGCCGCCAAAAATAACGTGGTTCATCAACCGCCTCAAAGCGACAGCGCCGATGCGTTTTAATTGTAAAGTGAATTTAGAGTAGCATAAGTCCAAAGAGAAATTTGTGTGCGGGCGGCGGGCCGGGGCCCCCGCGGGTCCGGCCCCCGCTGGACATTCGCTGGACATGCGATGTGACGTGCTCACGACGGGGACGTGTGCGGCTCTGACAGCCATGGTCACTGATGCGCAGCCTCCTGCGGGGGCGGCCGGAGCCGCGCCAGCCGCGTCCTGTCCTCCTGTCCGGCGGCTGCCCTGGCAGTTAGGCGCGCGTCCAGCCCCGGACACCATCACATGTCGAGCAGGGGATTCGCGAGGGCCGCCGCCAGGGTTTCGCGCGTCGCGGTCCATGACGTCCGGGAGGCTGGGCCTCGACGGCCATGACCGTGCACAGGATGCTGTCGTGGCTCGGGGGGCTGCTGACGGCGCCGTCGCCGTCCTCCGCCGGCCCCGGAGTCACCCCCGCGGGCAAGGACCAGCGCCGCGACCGGGGGCGCAGGAGGTCGGCGCCGCCCTCGGCGGAGCGTGCCAGACAGCTGTTCACCTTCAGCATCTTGTGAGTGTCGGGGGAAGAACGTCCGCGCCGTCGGCGAGGGGAGGGAACGAGTCTACGGCGAGGGGTGGGCGCGCAGAGACGTCGCGGAAATCTTTTTTCGATGCGGTAAATCAGAATAAATTGCTCTGTAATTGGTGGCGATTTGCATTTTAAATCCGCCCGGGCCGCCATCGTTCTCATCTCTGGCATATTTTTTTCTTTTTAAAGTTAAAACGTGACCCCCCCCCCCACCTAATTTTTTCCCAGTTGTGTATGTATGCTTTTAATCCACAAGTGCTTGGAGCATAAAGTGTGTTATGTGTAGGCTCCGTCATTAGTATAGTAGAGGACAACTTTTTGCGCCCGTGTTATGAATTAGAGCGCACGGCATGCAAGGCAACCAGCGGCCAAACATTTAATTATTTTTTTAAAAAGCAGAGGAAAAGTAGTGGTGGCCATAGTTGTTGTCCTTCCCGCCGAGGACGTGGAGACGAAAATCTCAGCCTGCGATTAATAACTATATAGCCCGCCCCTTGCCCCTCTCCACGACGACGAAGCAGGGGGTCTGATGGGCTGCCTACCCCGCACGGCGCCGGCGTATTAGGTCCCGGCCGCGCCGTCGCGGACCTGCACGTCCGGCGCCGCCAACTTCGCGTGTCCCGCCCGCCGCACACGAGCCCGCTCGCTCACACACACAGGCGAATACACTCTGCCGATGAGTCTGTCTCTACTCCCCGATATTTTCCAGCTGCTGATAAGCCAGCCGCGGTGGGTACTCTTAACGTCTAATGGAAAGTTCTCACGAATATCCTTGCAGACCACTTATTTCTTTTTCTTGGCCCCTGCTGCTACGTCTTACCGCGAAATCTCTCAATTGCCGTCCGTTTTGGCGAGCCTGCAAGTCGCGGCCGTGCCGTGCCGCCGTGGTCTGCACTGCGCCGCCTCGAGCCAGTGTTGCCCTGGTCAGCTCGGTGGTCCGCGGGCTGACCGCTAGAGCGCGCTCCCTCACGGCTGCCGGAAAGTTGTGTGTTGTCGGATGAGAGGGAGTAACTCAGTAACTTATACAGTGTAGTATGAAGGAGGAGAGAAGATGGCCGATCTATGGCGTAACGTAGCGTGGGCTTAAAACAAGGCAGAACCAGAACGCTGTGTTGTTTCACACCCATCTTCATCTTAAATCTTTTACCGCTAGTCTTGTCACTAGGACCCCTTCCAGCAAACATCAATCTGAGGCAGGCGATATTCGATAGGCCTGCGTTAAGGTTTGTGGTGCTTTGTTTTGAGTCGATCCACTGCCACTGTCACAGAGCCGCCCATCTTCTCCTTTCTTATTCATGCCAATGAAGTGACTCGTTTTGTCAGAAACAGGCGGTGCTGGAGAATCGTGCGTCAGGGTTGCCAGAAAAGTAGGCAACGAGTAGCCCAAACACACAAATGTGGAGTTGGCTGCCTAAACGCCTGCCTACTAGGCAACATCTTAATCCGTGAATGCGCAGCAGTGTTGCGGGCTTGCCTACCCAACTTGCCCGTAAGGCGCCATGGCTACTGCAGCCCTGGCGGGTATGCAAACCCGCAACACTTCTGCGCATTCACAGTTATACCCACGCAGGCGTTTGTGCGGCCAGCTCCACACCCACCCCTGTGTGTTTGAGCTACTTATTGCCTACTTTTATGGCAACACTATCGAACGTTGCTAAAGGCGTTGATAAAGATCATGAGCGGAGATATACATCAAATCAACACGTTTCATAAATTCACGAAGAAAATCGAGTAAAGGAGCATTCACTCAGAGAGTGGACACTACTTTCGACCCTCATAACTTTTGATGGAGTTCGAACCACTATGATTAAGATAAATATTTGAATCTGCCCTAATCCATTTTGATTTTCTTCTGTTTCAGGTAAGTTACTCTTATAAACCGTGATGGATTACCTGTGTGCGTGGATCCGCCCAAGTAAGTAAGTAATGAGTCCTGCGTTTCGGCGCGATTCGCTCTCTGCACGGCCCTCCCCAACTCCCCCTCTCCATCTACCATCGCCATCTGAGCCGTTGACGCCCGGCGTTTTCTTGCCCAGCCCCAGCCATACCGATTCCCCCTTCTCGTCTGCCAGTTTGACATTTCCTTTAAATCGATTCTCCCCGGGTGGGCTGGGCGGTGGAAGAGTATACGGGGTTGGGCCGATGACCGAGGGGGAGGGAGGCTATACAATTAAACGGGAGGTCACCTGCATTAGAGATGTGAAACAACTTTGGAAACTTGAGCCGCGGGGGGACACTGACCTCCCAAGTCTCCCTCGCAGGGTGGTGTATGAGCCCCTCCCTCC
>NW_026267293.1:499154-499766 GCF_000697945.3 Frankliniella occidentalis | reverse complement strand
CCCACTTTTCCCTCTCCCCCCGACGACCGGCTTGCCGTTGAGCTGGCATGCCTGTATGTCCAGTCTGATGAGAGGGATAAACCTTTCCAAGCTCGCGCAATAGGAATACAGAAATTGTATGCTACAATGTAGCAGCACCGAATTCGGTATATTTTATTGTATGTACTGTATTCACTGGGAAAAAACATGTCAATTACGGCGGCCAGACGAGATTCGATCCCACTCCCATCGTTTTCCCGTTTGATCGACTGATAGTGATAAAACACAGAATGGAAAAAAAACAACCAACCTATGTGATTCAGTCTAGTTTCCGGGAATACTTTGACTCGCAAAGTCACGAGGAATACAGGCTCAAAAATAATTTATCTGACTTTTTTTAAAAATGAATCTTGTTGTGCGATCTACTAGATATTTATTAGTCGTTTCACTTTACAAAGGGCACGCGTGTGTACACTGTAAAAAATGTTCGGATTTTTGCCATACAAGTGTTTGGGAAAAATCCCATACGCGTGTTGGACGCGAAATTTTCTACACTTGTGTAGGATTTTTACCATATACGAAATACTGTATAGGGAAAAACCGATATGTATGTGAAAAATCCCACACTTTTGT
>NW_026267293.1:496829-499104 GCF_000697945.3 Frankliniella occidentalis | reverse complement strand
CCCAATGCTCGGGTACACCTCACCTCACCACTATGCTCGGGTACACCTCACCTCGCCAAAACCGCGATCTGTCGCCGCCAAACTTTTTCGGCCCGATCTCTGTAAATGATGCCGTTTAGAGTCCGGTCACCGCGGGCTCCGGGCTCCGGGCTCCGTTTCTGCTACTGGCTGCGTTTTGTGCGAGTTGACCATTGATCCAGAAGAGTGTGACGTAACGCTGATATTCCTGTTATGTTACGCCACGTGCGTGGGCGGCCGGCGCGCGCGGTCCAGGCCGCGCCGGGTCCCGCGCGAGACACCGCGCGGAAGGGAGGAGGAAGAAGGATCTCTGCGAAACAGTAAAAAAAAGAAATGTCTTTGGAAATTGTCAATACATTTTTAATTTTGTAATTTACAATTTACAAACAATGTTATAAATTTACAACGTCGTCGTCTAACGGCTGACCAATCTGGCTCCTCGAATAATTTCAGGTCGAAGTCAACAAGAACTGACGTATAAAAAATTTGTACAACACTAAATTTTTATGAGCTTTTTAATACACACGTACTTCTCTGTGCATGCTCGATTGCGTACTATTTTAAACGTAGTTTTGAACAAAATTGTTCATGACTGCAAATATATTTCCAAATGTGTTGATGATTGCGTTTAAAATACGCAAAAGAGCATGCACAGGAAAACACGTAAGCTGCGTACAAAAAAAGTTGACAACAATTTTGTGTGTAATTTTGTAACTTGAAATCGTCAATTTACTATAAATTTCTCATAAGAAAAATGTTCCCATAAAATCTACAAATATTTTTCACCGAGAAGGAGACTGAAAGAAAGGGACCTGTGCGTGTGTGTGTGTGTGTGTCCGCTCCAGCCCGCCCGCCTGCTGTGGCCGGCAAGGCAGGCAATTAGCCTGATTGTTTTGCATTCCGCCGCCAGTCCGCTGCATTTCGGCATCGCGATCGGCGGACCCGTCCCGTCACTCCGGAAACTCCTTGTTTGTGGACTACTTTTTCACTCTCGTTTGAAAAAATGTATCCTTTCCTTTTCCTTTTTTCTTAAAGGCGCTTCCACCCTTACTTTGCGCTGCTTGACTGGACTTCGTTTAGGTGGGCGGTTCGCCGATGTTGAAAGAGTGGCTATTACTCGCCCGGGGAGGGACCCATGCCACCGTAAAATCTGAAAAACAGTTGTAACATACTCCATCTCAATCGCATTTTTGCAAACTCGCTGAACAGTCCTTGAGCGAAAGGACACTTCCTTATGCGTGAAAGGTATTCTGATAAAATGCCTGCTCTGTTGGCGGCTTGCCGAGGTGGTGCGTGGGCTGTAAGTGTTCAGTTCAACGCCCGGGCATGCCCTGCCAGCGTGAGCTCGAGTTTTGCGCGCCATGGGCAATTTTTCTCGCGCTGACTCGCTGTTCCTATTCTTCATTTGGCGCACTGCTCGCGACGGCGGCACCCTCCGCTTAATGACTTACGTTTTCATTTTCATTTATTTTTTTGCGAACTGTAAGAAGCGGTGCGTGGAGGTCCAGCCATAGCGTCATACTGCAAGGCAGGGTGTCTAGTGGGTTCGGTCCTCGTTAACCTCCGGCGTCCTTCACGGGGGAACAATGAGTACACTGACGTGATAAGTCTCGTTGAACGTCATGTTTAACGCGCCGCTGTGTGTCCGTCCCCGCGATGCAGGGTTTTCAAGATTACCTCTGGCCTCGCCCAGACCTGTGTGCTCTATGCGACAAGGCCTGGACACACGCGCGCGCTATTCGCAGGGCATTTCCAGGCAGTTTCAAGGCAAGGCGTTGCATGTGGATCAGCCACTCGGGAGGCAGGTGAGGTGGCAGTGCGTGTGTGTAGGTAATGTGTTTGTGCGTGTGTGTATGTGCGTGTGTGCGAGCTCCGGCGTGGCCTTTGTGCCACCAGCGTTTCGACAAAATCTTTGCTTTCCTTGCTGCCGAAATAAAATAGCTGTAAATTTTTAAGGGGACGAAATACTTGACGGGGTCGTGGCCACAGCGAGACGCGCATTGCCGCTGACACCTGCTGACATTGCAGTGTGCAGTGCGGTGACGTGCACGGTGGGGATGGGGAGAGGGGAGGGGGCCTTACAGGTCTTTCACCTTGGCCTCATACGGTCCACACAAGCACTCTCAGTGAATGCCTCTAAACGAGCTTCACACGAACTCTTTGCTTTTAGTGGCGAGGGCGAAAGATGAGGAGAGGTGTTGTTCTTCTCTGTGTGTTTCGTTCGCTTTCCTTCCAGCGCCCCACCCCGCCCCTTCCC
>NW_026267293.1:488925-490324 GCF_000697945.3 Frankliniella occidentalis | reverse complement strand
CGGGGACGCTACGGCCTCTCTCCCAACAAGTCCCCGTGGTCTAGTGGTCAGCGTGGCAGCATCGCAACCCAGAGATCCGAGGTTCAACTCCGCGTCCGGTAAAGTGTTTAGTAAATAGAATTGTGAACTTAAACGTAAATTACGAGGAGTTATGGTGCAGTAAGAGTAGGATCCGAGTCTACAGCCCCAAAAATATCAGTTTTCCTTTTAAAAATTCGTACGGGAAAAATCCCACACCTGTCAAGGAAATCTGCTGCACTCGTATGGGATTTTTCCCACACACTCGTGTAGGAAAAATCCTACACTTGTCTCGTAGATCTGCTGCACGCGTATGGGATTTTTCCCACACAGTCGTATAGGGAAAATCCTACACACTGTATATGTAATTTGCTTCAGACACATTTATGGGATTTTCCCGACACATATTTTTTACAGTGTAAGGTTGGGTGCACAAAGAAGTTTTAGAACCGTATTTACCGCAGTGGTCAATATTTTTAGTCCGGGTGCCAGGCAGGCAGGTAGGCAAGACGCTCTGCGGTACAGACAGACGCCCGAATGGTGGCAGCAGCAGGTGGTTTGCTTCAAGTCCGTTCTGGACCGGGCGGGGCGGCGGTGTGGTGGACGGGCTCGGAACGGGTCATACCTATCTGTTCCGGACTCCACGCGAGCGCGCGGATGTTATGCAAGGAGACCCACTTTTGGGTCCTGTCCTGTCTCCCCGACCCGGGCTGCTGTGTGTGAGCGCCGCTGTCCTGGATCAGCCGAACCGCTGCTGACGCGAAAAGATACAGCCGGCGTGCGTATGGTGGGTGCGAGGCGTACTGCAGGCTGTTGCGCAACCCGCCGCCGCCCACCTCGCCCTTGGAGGGCAGCTGGGGGCCCGGTGCCGGCGCAAGGTCAGCGGAGGAACCTTGGAAGGGCTCTGCCCGGGGTCTCGTGTGAGTGACCTGTGCGCCGGCCGCGCGGCCTTGGTGTGGTGTGGCGGGGCCTCGACGGCTTCACCGGGTGGGCTGCTGCTGTACCTCGGATGCATTTCGGAGAGGGGCATGCAGCACGACGGCACCGCTGTGCCGTGGCAGCCGACGGGACGCTGACCGGACGCCGCGCGGCCTTGGTGTGGTGGGGACACGACGGCGGCCCCGGAGTGGGATGCACGTCGGACTGCATCTCGGAAAGGGACATGCACGCCCGCACCGGCGAGTCGTGGCGTGGTGGCGCTGCAGGCCGCCGCCGCGGGACGCTGACCGGGCGGCGGGACGCCGTGCGGCCTTGGCCCGGGGCCCTTCACGCGCTCACTCTCCCGCCCCGCCCACCCCACCACGCCCCGCTACGCACCACCACGCACTGCCATGGACTGCAATCACGAATAATCACACGAGTAAGAGAAGGGCAAAGACCT
>NW_026267293.1:487442-488645 GCF_000697945.3 Frankliniella occidentalis | reverse complement strand
CTCCCCGTCCGTTTTACTTTCTCATGCTGAATGGCACACGCCGCCGTGGCAGTGCATTCCATTGCGAACGGCTTTTATAATAACTCGTTTTCTTCGTCATAATCGCTTGAAATATTATGTGAGGTGGAGAATATGTTGCAAGCGCGTCACCGGGCCGTACTCCGTACTGCTGCTCGCGGTGCCGGCACAATGTGTGTGCATCAATGGAGCCACTGCCGCAGTCTGGTGCATGAGTCTGATGCAGTCTGGTTGTGCATGCGCCTGGTACATAGTCTGGTAAGGTGCAGTCTAGTGCATGAGTCTGACTCTGTCTAGTGCATTAGTCTGGCAGTCTAGTGCATGAGTCTGACTCTGTCTAGTGCATTAGTCATGCAGTCTAGTGCATGAGTCTGTTGCAGTTGGTTGCAGTCTAGTGATGAGTCGGGTATGGTGTATGAGGGCCTGGTGCAGTCTGCAGTCGAAGTCTGATATCGTCTAGTGATGAGTCTGGTGCAGTTTGCTGCACAGAGACAGGTGCAGAGCGCAGAGCAGGGCCTCGAGCACACCTGCTACGCCCGTCACTGTTAAAAATTCTGTACCCAGAAACAGAATTCATACATATCGTCCTGCACTTCTCATACAGCGATCAAAATCTGTTCGACTGGTATTTGAGGGATAAAGACTTACTTGACATTGCTTGAAAAGAACATTCTTCCAGAATAAAGTACAGTGCAAGTGCAAACTACAGGATTAAACTGTTTTCAAAATTACCAGTCTATTCTGTAGTTGTTTACTCTTGTAACTCTGTCCTGCCGGCCTGCTTTCTGCGCTGCGGCGCCGCTGCACCCCTGGCCCGGGCCGCGCGTCGTAGGCTTCCCAAAAGCCTCCTCCAGGCTGACCCACGCACAGCTATGCCCTTCTTTTTGTTCTCCCGGTTCGAACACATCCGTGTTTTCCCAATCCTACGCGCCGCCGCCGCCGTGCACATGCTCCACATTTCCTAGAGTCGCCCTCGTCTAACCTGCTGCTGCAGCGTGCAGCCGGCGCTGGTTCTCCTCAACCCCTCTCTTTCTCTCCCTCCCCGTTTACTCCCACTCTCTCCAGTTGTCGCTCCTCCCTGCCGGCCTCATCCCCTCCTTGTCCTCCTTGCCGTTCGGAACTCGCCGAGTGTGGTGCCGCGCGGTGGCCCCTGTAGGCCTGCCCCGCCCCGCCGCGCCCCGCCCC
>NW_026267293.1:484420-486652 GCF_000697945.3 Frankliniella occidentalis | reverse complement strand
AGAACACTAAATTCAAGAGTAGCTGGGGCCCGTTCGTAACCATTTGAGTCGCCCCAGGACCTGACTTCCATTCAATCGTTTTAGAATATGTTTTTAAATGCCGTTTATTTACATGAATCCGCCCGACTCTCCTCGAGAAAGTGATTCAATCTATTTTAAATTGTCAAAAATGAAACATAACCTCACTTTTGCCAATTTTTACAGAGGTTTGAGTTTTTTGGCCAGGATTTTTCCCCGCACATATAAAATATGTCCAGATTTGAAACGAGGAGCACAAAACAATCGCACCACCCTATTTTTATTCATTTTCCTCATAAAATACAATTTTACCCCCCTTTTTGATCGGGTTCCGGCCCTGTCAGATAACTGAAACCACCTTTTTTGAATAAAGCGATCTTAAAAACCTAGGGGACGTTCGTTTTGGATTTATAGATGGCATAATTTCAGGGCTTTGGGTTTTTGGCCACGTTTTTCACGATCGGGACCACTGTGTGTCGGCGGCAGGTTCCGCGCAGCTTCGTAACCCCGATTTTTGCACGCAGCTGGAGTATGGCGACTCTTTGGAGCGCTACCAACGCGAAGTGGCGCCTTATCCAGCGGAAGTATTATCGCCGCACACAAGTGCTTTAAAGAGACTTCATGTTGCTGCTTGGATATAGCGCGCGGAAGAAAACCGTTCATTTGCCTGCATGCCTCTTTTGTGCGAAGTCGCTGGTTTGTTTTTCCACGCGGCCTCGCGTGTCCGGCGGGCGTCCTCCCTTCTGAGCGTTGCGGTCTTACATTTTGCTCTTATCAGGACGGGTCTGACAGCATCGCGAGGACTGCAGCACAGGGTTTTGTTGAAACACTTCCGACCGTATTAAAATATGTGAACTCTTTCTACTCGTGCTAATCCCCCTTCCCCCAAAGCGTATCCTTATTTCTATTGAGCAACAGACTAAAACTGACTTCCTTTCTCTTTTAATTTCCAGGTGAGTTTGTGATAAAGGCGAAGGCGTTCCCGTCGAATTCAAGGAACTACCTACTATTCGTGAGTTTTGATTAGCGATTGGTTTTTTGCTTCCTTTGCCCTCCCTCCCTTTTTTTCGTGGATATACAAAAAAGCTTCCTGAATGCGCCTGTCCCCCTCCCCTCTGCGTCTCCAGTCCCTCCACGACGAGATGAGTGTTTCGCCACCCGGCTCCACGCTATGCCTGACGCAACCACTCACCAAACAGCGCTGCCGAGCCGAGTCGGGCCCGAGCCCCGGCGGTGCATAGGGCCAAGTTCAGCGGCGGGGCCGGGTGGGGCCGGGCGGGGCGGCCAGGACACATCCTCGGAAACACCCCGGCCGAGTCGCTCTGACACTCTCAGTCAGCCGCTCAGTCGCTGACACGCACTCGCAGCCGTCCCTCAGCACCGACACTGACCGCAGCATCCGCGGTGTTGCCCCGCTATCGGCGCCGTGTTTTTTGGGGAGCTGAGGCGGCCGCCGCAGGCGGGGCGTGGCGGGGACTGGCGCAGGCAGGCTGCCACGGCAATCGGAGTTTTGGGGGGGTCTGTTTTGCTGATGTAGCTGCGAACAACCGCAAACGCGTGTATAACTGAAAGCGGAAAATTTCCGACAGGAGAAAAGAGTATTTTTTTAGGAAAATGTCCGCGTGATTTGCCGCTTGTGAGGCGTATGAGACGTGCTGCTTTAGCCCGCCTCTTTCCCCCGTTTGACCGCGTCTACCGTGGTCGGCCACAGAGAAGATGATGAGGAATGATACTCGGAGGAGAGAGAGAGAGCTGGTGGGCAATGAGTCGGCGGCAAGAGAAGTTTCGAAGGAGAGTTAGTTTGGAAAGATCCTGCGCGTATCGCAACGCGGCTAGGAACCTTGTGTGCGCCGGCGGCGCGGGAAATGAGTTGTGAACGGGCGAGCTGGACGCACATCTCGAGCCGCAGCCTGCGCAGCCCCACATAGCTGCCGCAGGTGCCGCGCCTCGCCTCATGAGCGGTGTGGTCTCGAGCGTCGGGAACAGCAGTGAAGAGTGGGGTAGTAACCCCTCGGAGTAGGCCACCCGGCACGCCTTGCGCGCTAAGCGGGCTGGCCTACTGCACCGGGTGCTCTGTGGCTGCAGGGGCCGGGTAGGCCACACGGCACAGCTTGGGTGTCGGGCGGGCTGGCCTACCGCGCGGGGCGCTCTGGAACTGCAGGGGCCGGGTAGGCCACATGGCACGCCTTGGGTGCCGGGCGGGCTGGCCTACCG
>NW_026267293.1:472563-481305 GCF_000697945.3 Frankliniella occidentalis | reverse complement strand
CCCCCCGACTCCCTTTCTCCCACATTTTCGTCATTCTCTTTTTCTCCCGCGCTGCTGGCCCGCCGCCGCGCCGCGCCTCTGGCGATGGAGCGGCGGAGCGTTCGCAACTGCAGCGCCTGGTGTCGTCGTTTTCGTGTATGTTGACCTTCCGGTCGCGCCGCGTCGCGCGGCGTTGCGCGAGAGCCACACCCAAGGCCAGCAGGGGGCCCGGCCCCGGCGGCCTGGAGGAGACCTGGAAAAGGACCTGGAAAAAGACCTGGAAAAGGTGCGCGGCGGAGAAAGGCACGCGAAGGTACGCTGAAGGCCTGGAGCAGCCGGACGCGGTGCCCGACGCGACGGAAAAAGGGGTCGAGAAGTTATCGCGCTTGCCAAACTTCCTGGACTGGCGGCGCGGGGCAGGGCGTTTGGAGATGGCCGCGTGCCCAGTCAGACTAGCTCATGCGGAAGGCAGGCTCCTCGGCCGGACCGGTCCGGCTGCAGCGGCCTGCTCGGCGGCCGGCGCAGGGAGAGGGTGGAAGAAAAGGACGGCCCACGATAAAAAAAAAAAAAAATGAAAATAAGATGCGGGTCCGTGTCGGAAATCGGCACGAGCCCGGCTTACCTGTACAATTTAGTCACTTGGTGCACCGACGAAAAGACAGCTAAAGATAAAAAGTACTACAAGTAAGTAGCAAAATGTTTGAGTGGTAACAGGGGAAATAAAAATAGTTTGATAACTGAAAAATGTGCACTGGTACTAGTACTGGAAAGAATAGCTGGGCCCGAGCGGGCCAATTCAATCAAAAACTTAGCGACCTAGGCGTTTTTGTTCTGTGTGTTTTTTTTTTTGCTTGTGTAGATGACTTCATATACGATACTGTTACGTTAAGGTGTGTGCTGATTTCCTCCCGTCTTGATTTTGTTCTCATTTCTTTCATTACGGCCCAACAGAGACAAATCACCTTTATTTTTGGAGTTCAACTGCTGCTTCTGGTCTGCTTCAGTGCAATTTTTTTCCTCTCCCCGAGTGCAAGTCACTGCGCTCAGCCGCACCTCTACAGCCTACTCCGCCGCCCACCGCGCCGGCGCAAAGCTCAAAAGGAAACGCGCAGAGTGCCAGCCATTTTTTTCCTAGTCTAGTCGTGAAAGATCTCTTGCGGTGCTAATTTTCTGCAAGTTTGTACGTAAAATCGCGCCGAAAAAAATGAACTTCATTGTTTTGGATATGTTAAAGCATCGCTGTGTTGTCCGTCTCTAAGCGGAGTGGTGGGACATCTCTGGGAGGGGGTAATGTACTCCAACGGCCAAGGCGAACAAGTTGTCCTCTCGAGATGTCTTTTTGAAATTTTTGTTCGTGTTGAAACGTGAGTCACTGCGCCTCGGCCGACCGCGAGGACTGTGGATAGTTTAAGGGGAAGGGGGTGCATGGGGCAAAAGAGGCAGAAAGGGGGAAAAAAAGAGTTTTGTCGAAATCAATCAATAGCGTGCACACTGATTATTGTGACCTCAATCGTGGAAGCGAAAGAGCGGAAAGTTTTGTGGATTGTCGTGGCTATGCTATGCGTGTGTGTGTGCGCGCGCGCGCCACAGATTCGGCCTCCCATGTCAGGTGCGAGCGTGGCCGCGAGTCGCGACGACGTTTGTGCCGGGAAATAAAAGGTCGCGAAAGGACGCGCCTCGCGTCTGCGACAGGCCTCTAGGCAGGCCGCAGGGCGCGCGGATCGGATCACTATGCAGGCGGGGCTCAATTTGCACAGCAAACATTTTCCCGGGAAGTTCCCGGTTTGTTCCCGGAAAAATTCCCGGTTTTCTCTGGCGCATGCGCAGAGCTCAAGTTGACGAAGTTTCGTTTTTTACTAATTTCGTTTTTTTTGATGGTTTGTGAGCCGCGCTGGTAGAAATGAAGCTGGGCCGTCCTCAGATTTGTTTTACAACCGGTTTGCCGTCAAAATTCACTCAAATACGCGTTCTTTCCTTAAAAGTTCCTACATAACCTAAAAATATAAGGCGGGAAAGGTGAACTGGGAAGTGCTTTCCCGAAATCAACCGGGAACTTCACGGAAAAATGTTTGCTGTGTGCGCCGCACGAGGAAGCGAGACACACGACACATCCTCCGTTCTTTTTTTTCTCTCTATCTTTTTTTTTTTTTTTGCACTTCTCTCGCGGGGCGTCTCTTGACACGTGTCACGTGTGTGGTGCGGTGTTTGTTCGCGGTCGATGGATGTGCGGAGTTGACGGCTGCGTTCCCGAAGTGGACAGGTTGTGAATCATCATTGTGTGTGAGAGAGATCGGCGTGGCGGTCGCAATTGCATCTCCGTCTCTGGAGCGGTAATGACACTAAAATGTCGGTGCTCGTTAAATGAGCTTTGCTCTCGCCTCCCCAGAGGGGGAACACACACATACTTTTGGATGGTTGTCACCTGCTATGCTTCGACCTTGTTTGGCATTGACATTGCCGTGTCACGACAGAGCTGCTGCTGCTGCTGCTGTTGCTTCCTTTCCTTTTTGTAATCCAAGCCTTGACTCCGCCTTGCCTTGGACTGCAGTCGGAACCAACTCTAGCCTGGCCGGGGGCGGCCGGGGCCGGGCGGACCCCCTCGGCGGGAGACTTGAATGCCCGTCGGGCCGAAGCCACGCACCACCCGCCCGCGGCCCACGGCCCACACGCTGGGGGAAAACCTGACTGACGCTGACTCAAGGAGGACTTTGGACCGGTGGCTTCACCTGCTGCTGCTGGTGCTGGCTTTACAGTGCGGCTGCAACCTGCAACCTTAAAACCTTAAAACTAATGCCCTCTTCACTTGCTTTGTGAACACGTTCAGTCTGCTTGTTCACAGAGTGGTCACACTTTTGATTAATTTGCCCCAACTCTTAAAAAACAAACAAACAAAAAAACCATCCGCTCAACGTGTTGAAGCCTAACGCCACACGGTCTCCCTTTCCGAAAAATCACATTTGATTTGAATAGAATGAGACTTTCTTTTTCCTTTGTCGGAAGCGCGCCATTGATGGTCGTTGTCGTGCCTGGGTCTGGGCCAGCCTGCGGTGGTATTTGGCCAAGGTCTGTTTGAGACAATCGGGAATCGGGACGAGGCGCAACGCTCTCCCAGATCCTTTTATCTGCTCAAGGCTGGTACCGCGGCCCGCGGGAGGGCTGCTGGTCTCGGGTCCTCTGGATCTGGTCGTGCCCTGGACCCGCCAGGCTGACTGCAGCAGCCTCATTTATTTATTTTTTTGGTCCATGCTGCTCTGGCGCTGAAGTTCATCAGCCTCCAGCGTGTGTCCTCCAGACTACACTGCATATCATCCAACCAATCAAAACCTCGAAAAATATTTGGAAGTATTCGCTTCATTTTGTTTCCAAGGTATTCTAAATGAAATACAGCGCTTAAGTTGTGTTTTTTCCTTGTTTGTTTTGTTAGTTTGTTGGTTTCTTTTTGTGTTTTTTTAACACTCTAGTCGGGCCAGCTGCGTTTTTGGCTCATGGTTGGCATGGTGGTGGCCGTCTGGTGTGGTGGACCTGGCAGGCATCCCCGCCGAGCCGGTGGTGCACGCCTTGGTGTAGCAAGTCACTTAGTGGCAGCGTCCTTCGGCGGTCGCGGCAGTGGTTGCGTGCAGGCGGGGCGGGGCGGGCAGCGGTGAGGCGAGGCGACGATGTCGTTTAGTGAGTGACATGCTCGCCGTGCAGCGCGCGGATGAGGAGGACCGCGACAATGCTCCATTCTTTGCGCCATGTGTGTGACGCATCGTTGCGCGCCTTCATTGTTGCTACATGACGATAACCCCCCCCATTGCACTCTCTCTGTTATTGCGGCGACCTGCAGCAGAGCTGCGCTGCTCGCATGCACCAGGGCACCAGGGCCCGCTCGCCGTTGACCCCTCCCCCCTTCCCCCTTTACCTCCACTACCCCTTCTCCCGCGGCTGGTTTCGCATGCCACCCAAGGGCGCCCCCTCCCCTTCCCCCCTCGCGTTAGTCAGGCGATACGACTCCCCCCCCCCTCCCCTTCTCCGCACCTCACCGAGAGCGTCGCGGCGGAGGGGCAGAGAGCAGGCGTCGCGACGGAGGGGCAGAGAGCAGGCGTCGCGACGCATACCGACGCTGCGAGCCGTGCGTCAATAAATGATGTGGTTTAGCTGCAAAGCGCGCGATTACGGGGAGGAAAAGAACGTTAGTCACTCATTGTGATAGGAGAGGAAAACAACGCGGGCTTCCCCTATACGTTTGTGTTGTTTCCCCTTCGTTAAAAAATATCTCGATATTGGTCGAATTGTTATTGTTATGTTTTGTAGTGACGCTGCGATTGTGTCGCTCATAAGGCCACGGTGACGTGCGCGGCCTGTTGTAGGTGTGGTTGTGGTTGTCGCGTCACGACGGCTTGGTGGCGGGCGCGCGGTGCGAGCCCAGCAGCAGCGACTTGTGCCTAAACCGCGGCCCACTATGCGCTCGGGGGACATTGAAATGCAGGGCTGGGCGGGGCGGCGTGGAAGAGGGCACCTCACCCATATAGCTGCCGTTGCTCCGAGTGAAAGTGAGAGCACCTACTCTATACCTGTCGGAGCCGCACACCGGCAGCGCACCGCACCGTCTTGCGCGGGGACGGCATGGTGTGGCCGCGACAGCGCGCGAGCCCCGGCCCCCGGCCGCCCGTGTCTATCCGCATGGGAATGGTGTGTGCTCTAGGAGGAGTTAATATGTCCTCTGTGATTGTTTGGGGCGCGTCCCACGACTATAGTGCCGGCGCTCGCGTTCTCTGACTCATGGCGTCCGCGCGCAGGGGGGCGGGGCGGGGCGGGGAAGTCCTTGCCGCCCGCGCCAACAAGGATGCGGTTAAGCAAAGCGATCGCGCGCGCCCGCGCCGCCGCCGCCAACCTTGCAAAACGACTCCAGAGCAGGTGTCTATGGTTGGTTGGCGCGCGCTCATCTGTCAAAGTCTCCGGGCCCCCGATCCCCTTGCAAATCCCCCAGGCCATAGACATGCACTCCTGCACTCGCACTGCACGGTGCACAGGGTGGTATGGGCTCGAAGGTGAGCGCAGCTATAGTTCGGTTGCGACAGGGTGCATGCCGCTGACCTAGAGCTGACCACAATCAGGTCCTGAGCCCTCCCCTTCCCCCCCGCGGCGCCCTCGCCCCTCGCTGTCAGGCTGCTGATGAACATATTTCGGAGAGGGGTTGGCGGTGGTGGTGTTCTGGGCGCTGACGCGGGAGCCTGACGCGTGGTGTGGCGGGGCGGGGCGGGGCGTGCTGTGGTGGGGCGTGAGGGGGCTTTACCCTCCTCTCCGCACCTTCGCGCCGCCGAGCCGCGCCGAGCCGCGCCGCCGCCGCACCGCGGCACCGCCAGGCAGGCCAGCCACTGCATTGGGAAAGTGGCGTCCCGTCCCAGTCCAGTCCGTGGAGCGCTAGCCGAACGAGCGCTGCCGCCTAGCTGCGCTAAGCTGCGCCCAGGCTAGGCCCGCGAGTGTGTTTGTGTGAGCGTGCCATAAGTGACCGATAGGCAAAATGACGACGGGCCTGAGCAGGTGATGTGTGTGTGCCGCAAGACTGTGGATTAACTCGCCGTCTGGATTACGCCATTTGGATTATTTAGAGTGCGACGCGCCGAGTAACCACCAAACATGCTGATAACGTGAGTGTCTTTGTTGTGTCGGTTGTGACTCTACTTCCAAATATGGAACTTCTTGTTCCATGTGACTGGGTTCCAGGAGGAGCTCCAGGCACTGTAAGTTTCTTAAGAACAAAGGATTTGGAGCATTTGTATTACAAACCAATTGTTTGTGTTACGAAGAGTCTAGTTTGTATTGCAAACGAGGCTTTTCGTTTTACGAATGGGTGCTTTAGATCCTTTGTACGTAACAAGCCTAATTCTTCGTAATACGAACACTGCTGTTTGTAAGGAGCTAAGAGTGGGACCGAATCAAGACTTCCTCTTATAGTTGATGTGAACGGAGAGAGAAGTTCAGGCCAGACAACAAAACTTAGTTCTTTTTAACAGTATATCTCATCAGTTTCGGCGTCAGACTGAAACGTGTAGACTGTACACGAGAACATTAGACTCAGCGCAAGAACATTTGGTGACCTAACGTGAAAAAGTTTGAATCGTACTTTTTCAAACTTTTCGGTGTACGTACGACCAGAACTTTTTTTTTGCGTGTGCTAGCAATGAAACCTGACGCAGACATAAGCTTTCTTATAGAATTATCTTCAAAGGGTGCTCAGAGTGTTGCACATTTTAAAAAATCTTATTTGTTTACGTGGTTGTTTTTTCTTGCGGTCACGCATTTGTCCTTTGCCTGTCCTGTGGCATGTCGATGGGTCATGTAGATTTATTAGATAGCAATCTTTTGACAGTCCCTTGTGCCAAAGTTTTCCCGTTTTTTAAGCGTAAGATTGGCCATTGGCAAGTTTCACCGTTTTGATAAAAGACAACCACCGATTGCCATAAGTTTCCTGGCAGGCACTTGACTCTGCCTGACCCTGTTGCATTCGTCCTCGTTACGCGTACGCGACGGTCTTGTGTGTCAATGCTGCAATGCTTGGCGCGAGCGTAAGAGCCGGCCGAGCGTGGAGCGTTGGTGGCTGGCCCGGCGGAGCCCGGCGCAGCCCGGCCCGGCCACAGGTTCTCTCCGCTCACGCGCACCTGCTGGCTGTTGGGTGATTAAATCGTCCAATTGACTTTTCCAAGCGATGCGGCTCTCCGCGGGCGAGAAGTGTGGCCAGCCCGGCCGCACGGCTGACCACAAACCGGCGGTGACCTTGATCACGTGGCTATACTCTGGAATATTTTCATGTGTGTGTGTGTGTCTGTCTGTCTCTCTGTCGGTCTGTTTCTCTCTGTCTGCCTCATCCGTCTTTCTCTTTCTGTCTCTCGCCATTCTCTTGCCCATCGCATACGTTTACGCGATGAGGTATGTGTATTTTCCACGCCCGTGACTTGATTGGCAATACATGTTAATTGGCGTGTTTGCGTGTCGTGCCGTGCGGCGGGCGCGTGTGCCGGTGCGTGCGCCAAAGAGTTTGGGGGTTCGCTCCTCCTCGCTCTCCCGCTGGGTCGGTGCGTCGCCCAGCAGCCCCTTCTCCAAAAGTGGGACGCGGGGTAATTCACCAAGAACTATAGCGCGAACCTAGTACCGACGGCGCAGCAGGGCCGGCACAGGTCGTGGACGGTTGCAGCGCCGGCAGGTCGACAGTGGTGACGCTCTTTGCCCGTTAATGAATGAATGAACAAAACAAAGGCCATACTCGGCAATATTCTAGAGATATGATACAAATTTTAACTGTTCTGGGGGCGGTTAAAAAAACACCCCAGTGTTTCGTGCCTTTTGTTTGGCACGGAAATATTATTTTATCTTGTTTCTGTGAAAAAGTGGAGGCCGTGGGCCCATCGGCCGGAGCCGGAGCCTCGTCTCGTGTTCTCACGGTATACAACTGACTTTGAAACCGTTTGAATGTGACTCATAAGGTGAATGTATCACGAAATCCCCACCCTTTGGCACTGGTTCGTGACGTTCTTTATTATTTTTTTTGACCCCGCGGCCAAATAACGTTTTAATGTCCTTTGTAAAAGCGTTCTTGAAGCTGGAGTGTGGTTAAAAAGTGTTAAAATTCATCATTGAAGCTTTAGTACTCTTTAAAAGGCATGATAGAAACTCTTTTTCTGTAAGACTTTTAAAAGGTGCCGAATTCCACTTTTGATTTTGGCATAGGAAGCTTGGCAGGGGGCAGGGTCCTGTAATGAACTCTGCTCCAAAAGTCTAAATAACTCGATGTGATAGTTCGGCTCGCTGCGCCACTCACCGAGGGCGTAACAATAAGCTCGACTCAACGAGACAATGGCTGAGCGCGACTTTCTGTTCTGCCGGTGGTTTAGAGAGGCGCCCGAGCGTCGGCACCACCACTACCGCACCGCTTGACAAAAAAGAAACGGAAGGAAGTCGAGAAGGAGCACCAAGACTTACCCAGGAGACGAAATGTGTTGGTTGCATGTCCGCCGCCCTCAACACGCCGGGCGCAACAACGCGGAACAATTTCCCTCCGGACTGTACCTGCTGCTCTCGTTGATGATGCAGGATTGCCAAACATATTTACCCCACTTCGAGTAATTTTCTCACGGTATCGTGTATCTCCCCCGCGGCCGGCGCGTGGTGCCGACGCCGACGGTGCCCCGCAGCCCCGCGCCGCCGGCCGAGTCCAGCGCGCGGTGCGTTCAATGGTTTCGCTTTCTACCGCCGGGCCCGCTATGCTGCGTTACCGCATCGTGATCGCGTTATGCTACGTGCTGTCACTACTGGCCGTGTTTGCTGCACTGCAGCACGTGTTGCAGTGCAGAGTGGGCCACGCCGGCCACGGGGTGCTGCTGCAGGGGCTGTAGCTGCTGCTGCTGGAGTGGGCGTGAGTCGCGTGTCTTGCACCGGTTGGCATCGCTACTGTAGTCTGCAACATGGGCTTCCATCTCAATAAAAATAAAGGACTTCGTTTTTGTGTCTTTTTGTGTGGGTGCTTTTATGTTTTTACTTTTTTAAATGCTGTTGGTGTTTTTGATTTGGATTTCTTGTCATTTGGAGATTTGGGGGGCAAAATTAGCACCTGTTGAAAGATTCGCTGCTAGCCGGTGCTACATACTGCAGTGCGAAATTAGATATTTTAATGGCCCTTTAGAGGTGCTTGAACTTGAAATAGATTTGTCGCATGACTGTGGTTGGAGACGTTCCAGACAAAGTAGAGAAAAATGTCATTTTAAATTTATAACATTTTTTGTTCTT
>NW_026267293.1:471741-472513 GCF_000697945.3 Frankliniella occidentalis | reverse complement strand
TACCGCGCGGGGCGCTCTGGAACTGCAGGGGCCGGGTAGGCCACATGGCACGCCTTGGGTGCCGGGCGGGCTGGCCTACCGCGCGGGGCGCTCTGCAGCACTAACGCCACCACTGCCATGTCGCCGGGCTCCCACGCTACTAATTTGTCGCCGGTCTGCTGGGCGTCGCGTTGTGTCCCTCGCCTTGGCGCGCCGCGGTGCGCGAGAACCTTACGACAGGAGCCACCGTACTCGGACCGTACGGACTAGGTCCTAATTGGTCGGTTGGTTGCGTGGCGCCGGGGAAGGGGTGGGGCGCGGCGGAGACGCTCGCTCGTGACCGAGTGTTGCCACCCTGTGTGTGCGTGTGTGTTTGTGTGGGGTTGGGGTGGGGGGATAAAATCGAACCATCATGGAACTATCTTTATCAGGGTTTTTTATCACGTAACTAAAAACAAACAAAAAGCCACCATATGCCCTTTGACAGCCCTCGTGTGAAGGCTGTCTGTCGTGCGGGGATTCGCTAATTGGTGTACACAGGCACAGATCGATAGTTGTATGACGAGCTCCCCCCCCCCCATAAAGTTAAACCTTAAATTATCCAGAAGTTAGGCTCCCTCGCGAAGTTTTCCCTATCGAGGACCCTCAGTCGGTGGGGCTCGCTGGGGGGCGGGCTGCACACAGCTCGTTGGCACACAGTGTTTGGCGCGCCTGGCCCGGCCGGACCCTCCGCGGCATTGAACTACTAATCGGTATGCAGCCCGATAGCCGCCATGAGCGCCCCTTCCCCCCC
>NW_026267293.1:466005-467244 GCF_000697945.3 Frankliniella occidentalis | reverse complement strand
AGAGAAATGAAGTAACAAAATAAGAAAGAAGAAACATAAAAATATGTGTACGCTTGAATTTGCAGTCCTGGCTCATCGCTTCCACCTCGGGTGGAGGCTGGGGCTCCACCCACCACCGACCACCACATCCACCGGCGTCAATAGTTCTTATGGGCTCACCTCTTCCGGTCGGGACGCGCGGATATCTTCCCGGCACGGTTTGGCGTCACCAGACGCCATTGTGCGATACTGTGGCCGCTATCCCCCGGCGGCTGCCGGCTAAAAAAGGCGCGATGTGGTGAACGTTTTAAAACAGGGCGTGCGAGGGAAATGGGGTGAAAAAAAAAAACACGCGCACATTGCAAGATCTGAAAGGGTATTTTTAAAATGATCATTTCAAAGTTGGGTTGGATCAAAAATCTCAGACAGACCCTTTTCCCCGCTGCACTGCCGCCGCACCTGCTGCAAGTGTGTTTATTCTGGACCCACTTAACTTGCCGGCACAAGCGTGGAAAAATATAATAATAATAATAATTGACACCTTTACAAGTGTGCGAAATCACGAGGAAAATTGACACCTCGACTTTTACTTGTACAAGTGCGTACAAGTGTGCACACCTGCAAGTGTGCAACGTTCGCACACTTGTGCGTGCGAGCAGTGAGCGCCGTGCCTGAGACAATGCGCGGCGGCAGGTCCCTTGAACTAAACCTTGGCTCGGGCCTCATGCTGCTGCGCGCGCGCGTGCGTCCTCGCTGTCTGCGCAACGGACGGCCGCGCTCAGGCAGAGACCAGGCCGCTCCGCACCGCCGGAAATGGCTGCGCGAATCTGTCGCTTTTGACGCTGATGTTTGCGCCGGACGGACGGACGCCGGACTGTCGCGCTGTGCGGCCGCGGCCACGGGCCATGGGCCACCACCGGGACCGGGGAAGTTCATAAGAAAGAGAAATGGCGAGGTCTCGGTGCGCTGCGCGCGCTTGCGCTCTGCCGGGCCGGCCACCGGACCCGGCCACCGCTGCAAAGCACGTTTGCTAACGTAGCGTACGTTACGTTGTGGAAACGTTTGTTGCTGTTGCTGCCGGACGACACGGTGGCCGTCTCTCTTGTGCGCATCGTGATCCCCCCCCCCCCTCTCTCTCTCCCTCGGGCGGCGAGCTGGGCGGCCGGGAGCAAGGCTAACGCTGTGTTGTAAGAGGCCGGCCGGACAGGACAGAGGCCGCCGCATGCCGTCATAAGATGAGAGAGAAAGGAGGGGGGGGGG
>NW_026267293.1:459775-465955 GCF_000697945.3 Frankliniella occidentalis | reverse complement strand
TTTTGTTCTTTTCAACTGTACCACTGCTCATTTTTGCCCGTCAAAAGTCAAAGTAATAAATTGTTTCAGGAAAAAACAAGTAAAATTTGACAATTTAAATTGTTCATTGAAAGTTTTCTGGTAAATCGTGATTTTTTTTCACGGTGGAGAACCTACAATCAAAAGACATGACAGCATTAATGCCAATTCGCGTGTCGGTCGCAATTTCTTCTTTCCCATCCTATGCGGCTGCTTTGTATAAGCAGTGTGGCGTTCTCTCGAATTCTTTCTTTTGCAAGTCTGTTTTTTCCATCCATATCTGGCTTGTAAAAGAGAATTCGATTAAATTACCACGGTTGTACCTTTGTTTTTCTTCCTTATCCTTTGTCATCCGCACTCTCACTTCCCTGTCGTGCGCGACCGTGACATTGAAGCGCTGCCGAGGTGTGAAATCGAAGCACGCGGAATCAGACGCATTATTTTTGTTCACACTGCACTGGCAGAGAGGCGGGGCCTCCTGGCGCTTCTCTCTGGCCCTCGGGCTGGCCTCTCCACTTCGCGGTATGCACACAGACGGCCGGTGATGCAATGGGCTGGGTCTGGCTGGCAGGCTGGCCCGTAACGAGCCGTGGCGAGCCGCGGGGGAGGGCCCTGGGCTTGGGCCCTGGCCGCTAGGGACCCTCTGGCACCCCAGGGAGGGAACACCGAGGGGAACACCCATAGCCCCACTGAAGCTCTGATATGGATGGCTCCATGAGAGCTCTCACTCGGTGAACCCACTTACCTGGTTTTCAGGAACCATTTTTAGATTCAGGTAACCTCAATATGACTATTTTCAAGTACCTTTAGGAGTTATCTTTTGGTCATATTGCACTGAGAAAAGCGTTTTGTCCTAATAACAAAAAAAGTGTTGAATCAATGAAAATTTACTACCTTGCCAACTACACATTTGATCAAGAATTCTAAACAAAATATGATCAGGTCGATCACACCCGATCACACCTTTATCAGCATGAAATAACGTGATCAGAGCGACTAAAATTTGTCTCACTCAAATAAAATTTTCTTGGACCCCGTTTTTGTTGAGCGGATCAAACGGTTTTCTGAGTGTGGGGTAACCTATTCCTTCCTGAAAACTACTGTCCTGCTCGTATTAGAGAGCCCCTGCTGCTCGCAGCTATGGGCCTTTGGCTTGGGCCTCTTGGGAGCCATCTCCAGGTGCTACCCAAATATAGCCCCCCCAAAAAACGGCTATATCTGAAATAGATCATTCAGGTAACTTACTTAAATCTGAAAAAATGTTTCTTATAGGAACCAGGTGAAGCGGTTTCACTGTCCGTTGTGCGAAATTGCCAGAACTCTTTCTAATGACCTAAATGGACCCACGACGCACCGGTGACTGGAGACGCGTGCACTTTCAGGCGAGGGGGCCACCACTCGTGTAATCCTGTGTTCAGATGAGGGTGTAATCCCTACGTAATCCTTGTCTATTCCGTGTAATCCTTCACCAAATTTTAAAACATTATCACTAAATTTTACCTTATTGTCCAAATTTGATTGTTTTAGTGCCTAAAATTTAACAAAATTCACGTGTAATCACTCAAAATTCAAGTGTAATCCCTGTAGTCACGTAATCCTGTGTACATCCTCAATCGAAGTGGTTGCCCCCTCGCTTTCAGGTCGAGCCGTAGGCTAGATGATGTGCGAATGCAATGGTCACGCCTCGCCAACTGGGGCACAAAAAGCAAATAGACGGCGTGGTTTGTAGACAAACAGCTTTTGAGGCTCCAAATCACCAACGTTACTAAAATTCTGGCTCGGCGATTGTGTCCACTTGCAGCAGTTAAAACATCGGGGACGCGCTCATCGACGTAGACGTCCTGAGAATGCCGGCTGGCTTTGGGTCAGAGTGCGGCCTGGTTCTTCAGCTCCTGCGAGTGGGCTCAATTTGGTTGTTTCTCATTCGTGCCGGTCGTCGTTCTACCCATAACTAGCGTCGAATAATTATAGTTCATTTTCCTCAAGATCACACAAAAAGAAACAGCTTCTCCCGGACGTATTCATGTACAGAAATGGGGTTCCATGTCTTGATATGCGTCATAAATCAAATTTTGTCATTAGAAGATTAGTGCACTAAAAAGCCAGGTGTATCAATTTCGCTCACTTCTAGGTTAGTGAATTTCCATTCGCTCTGGCAACCCAAGTGCGTACTTGAATGCAGTACCTCCTGCTGCATACCTATATATGTACCAGATGTTTCATAAAAGACACAGTTTCGGGCGGGTTTGCCTACCCACTCTACCGGTAAGGCGCCATAGCCCTCTGGGTAGGCAAACCCACCCGCCCTGTGTCTTTTAGGAAACACCTGGTATGCGGGAGGCCCTGTGTGCTTGGAATGTATGCAAGGTGTAGTGTGTACTTGGTCAAGTATGCAGAAGGTAGTGGAGGTAGTGTGTACTTAGTCAAGTACACACTAAATCTCCTGCATAAATGTATGGAGGTTTTAGTGTGTACCTGACTAAGTACACACTACCTCCTGCATACTTGCGAAGTACACATGACCTCCTGTATTACATGTAGGTGTGTAGGAGGTACTGTATTCAAGTCCACACTCTTAGGTTTCCAGAGCGCGCACTCAGACCAGTGAATGTGCGAATTTTCGAGAATTTGTGTCCTTAAGGGTGCGAATTAAGATTTGTACAACTGCAAGTGTACGACATTCCTATACTTCGTCTTTCCAGCGTGACGTTGCTCATAGTCTGAGCGCGCGTTAGAGCAAGACATCAGCTGGCGAACTTCCAGTGTGACTGAAGTCGGTGTGGCTGCGGCACCGTGTGCCGCTGCTGAGGTTGGGCGAGGAGGGAGGGGTGGGGGGGAGTGTTTACGTGTCAGCGGCCGGCATCGTGCTGACTCAGGTGCTCCATATGTGCCCCATCACGGTCCGATCTGACTCCATGTATCGCTCTTTCTCCGAGCGGTAAAGGGGCGCGCGACTGGGCGCATTCCACCACACCACAAAAAGGAGTTATTGTGAAGTTACTGTATTGTTATGAAAGTAAAATGAGACTAAATTTAAAGACGTGCTAGGCTGATGAAGCACTTCGCGACAGCGCCGCGTCGCACCGCACCGCGTCCAGCCGCCGTGGCGTAATGGCGAGGACCGGCCATTGCGCAGCGAAAGTGCAAACAGCCCGCTGCCACAGTGAAAAATAGTTGGAGGGTTTACAAGATAATTGATGTGTATTGTAAAATTACAATTCCAAGTTGTAAAATTACAATCACTTCCTATCGACTTGGAATTTATTGACGAGCAAGAATGGACAATCGTAAATTTTCATCTTTTTTTGTAAATCAAAATTTCTGAAAATGTTGTAAATTTACAAGGATATTGTTTTTCCCGGTGCTGCAGCCCCGCTCAATCCCCGCTCCACCCTCGTTCCATCCCCGCTCCAACCCCGCCCCAAGCATGCCCACGGTCTGTCTGCAATATGCCTTACTGTGCGCTGCGCTGATCATTTCCTACTGGCAGACAATCGCCGGGCGTGTTACCCTGCGCGCCGTCAGTGTGCTGCATACCTTATCCCTTTTCCATGTTTCGGTTCGCAACACAATTTCGTGGGCTCGTTCCCACCCCCGCCCCGCTGTGCGCGGGCCCTCCGGCCCTGCTGATGATGTCCATGGATTGCGACACGCCCCGCCCCGCCCCGCGCCGCATCAGCAGACGGAGGGACCCCCAACGGCAGCAGAAATAGTAGTGCGAGCGCTTGCCGTGAATAACCTAGGCGCGCGAGAATCTCCCGTCAGCGACCTAGTTTCGCTGTCATCTGCTTCACCAAACATCAATTATTTCCTGGGTCATTTAATTTTTTTTCTGGCGTGTAAACATTCTTGAACGGTTGACTTGATGAAATACCCGTCTGGTGGCCGGCTTGGAACTCGCTGGCGGCTCGCTACCGCTATGCGCTGGACCAGACAGGGTTCGCAAGCAATGCTGCGCGAAATCTGAGCGATTTTATTTTCTGTCACGGCTGCCCGCTCCAGCCATAGACGCTGCGCCGCCAACGAGCCGTGACTAGCGGCCGAGTGTGACACGCCGTCACGGCTCGTCACGCGGAGGAGCTCGTGCCTGCCGGGGCGCGGGGTCACTCCCACGCCACGCCGGGCCGGGGTCGCACTCACCCTCTCGCCTTCCGCGTTGTTTCCCGCGTCGTATTTCTGTTGCACCTGTGCTGTCACGCGGTGACGTGCGCAGCGCACCATCTCAAACTGTGTGTGTGACGGTTGTGTGACGTGTGTTGTACGTTTCTTAACGTGATGGGTTTTACCTAAGTGAAGGCCAAGAAGACCCACGCCGCGGATGTTGGAACTGTATTGGTGTGGTTTGGTGGCTTAGCCCATTGAACAAGGGCGCCTCAAACCCAAACAAGTACGCAATCCGCCGATATCATTGTACATTAATTTCAGAGTACTAATGTGCAAAACCCAACGCGTTTTTTTTCTCAGCCGCCTGGTACTTTTCCGAACCCGACGCTAAACATTTTTTTCAATTTTAAAATGCACGGGAAAGCCGGTTGTAGGAATGCCGCACACTTGTAGGCGTGTGAAGTTCTATTCATAAACACTTAAGAGTTGCAAAACTACAAGGAAAGATTACTCCTTTAGTAGACCAAGTGCGTGTGAATTGGCATTCGCATACGCCTACAGGTGCGCGACATTATTCACACATTTGTTGCGCCCGCTAGAGCGTTATGTCCGCCTCCGTTAGTTAGCCTACTGCATGCAGTACTGCCGTAACTGTGTACCCGCGCAGGCGTTGGCCGGCGTTGGCCGGCGTTTGCGATAGGGCAAGCATCCCGCGAAGGGGTGGGGGAGGAGAGAGGAGAAGGGTTCGAAAAATGTGTGGAGCTTTCATGCGCGGCGCCATGATAGTAGGTTCTACTATCATTTCGGCGCATTATGGTTAGTAGGCGCAGACCCCGCGAGTAGCTGCACTGGTAAAACAAAGGTGCTAAAGTCGTGCCTTTCCTGGGGCACCTAACACATTTTCAGTTTAGTGCCCTTCAAAGACACTAAACAGCCCAAAAGGTGCTGAAAATTAGTGCCCTTGGACTTTTAGTAAAGGCCTTTGTAACGGCACTAAACCCTTAGTGCCTTTTAAAGGTAGGAGTTAGCACTTTTGTTTTTGCCCAGTGTGTGTAAGGCGGAGTTGTGTGACCGTGCCCCCTGAAATGACTTTTCTCGATGGACGGGAAAACCCCGTGTCACTATCAGCATGGCGGGGTCGCACAATTACATGGCCCCGAGGTGTCGTCAGCGTCATCATCATCATTTCTGCTAATACACGTCGGTGCATAAGGCGTTTTTTCTCTTTTATTATCGCTCCCGCTGGAACTCTGCGGCTTCAACGACACAATGTGCGCGCTTGCCGCAGGGTGCGATGCAGTCAGGCAGGGGGGTCAAGGCCCCCGCCCTCCCCACCCCGACCTGCAACGAGAGTCGTACACCGTCTGTCTGGCTCTCGGACGGGCTCGGGCGGGCGTGGCCCGCGCACTGTCACGTGTATCAAGAATTCAACTCGAGTGTGTAACTGAGGTTCAACACTTGCAAGTGTTGAGTTGAACGCATACCACCATTGCCCATAACAAGCGCGCTGATCGCCGTCATTGCGTTGTGTTGCCTCCTTTTCAAAACTTTCAGGTCCAGCACTGTATTTTGCCCCCTGACCCCTTTGTTCTGACCCTTTGCCCTTTTCGTTTTGCAGAGAAGCCAACAGTCTCGCGGAGCGCGGCGGCCCCGAGACCGTGGTGAGCACCAGCCCGACGACGGTGGACGTGGAGAAGGAGGCCGGCCGCGACGTGGGCAATGGGCGGCGCCTCGTCACGCAGCAGAGCTCGGTGTGGACGCGGCGGCAGCAGGCCGTGTGCGTCCGGCACGCCTTCAAGCACTACGGCTCCAACAAGAACCCGAACCACGTGCTGCAGAACCTCAACATGACCGTCCCCAAGGGCACCATGTGAGTAGCCGCCGGAAATGTCTTTCTCTCTCTCTCTCTTTCTCTCTCGTGTATCGCGACCAGCGGGTGCTTTTAGCGCTGCTTACTGCCCCGTTGCGCAGGATTCGGGCTCCTGAGAAGCTGTGTGTGTGTGCCATGACGCATAGGTCCGGGTAGGCGCGGCCGATTGTGAAGGAGGAGGGGGGGGG
>NW_026267293.1:428633-452265 GCF_000697945.3 Frankliniella occidentalis | reverse complement strand
GCAGCTGTCGGGCGGGTGCGCCTACCCTGCCTCGGTCAAGCGTTAGGGGCTGGGATAGGCCAGCCGCTGCGCGCAGCTGTCGGGCGGGTGCGCCTACCCTGCTCTGGTCAGGCGCTATGCTCTGCGTGGAGACCGTGCCCACTTTCTCGCGCCGTTCGTGGCTACGATCCTGACGCGTTCCCTCTGCTTCGTATTTCAGTTCAAGGAGCCCATTTACGGTAGCAACAACCCCAGTTTCACCGACTTCGTGGCTCCTGGAGTGATCCTCACCATCGTCTTTTTCTTGGCCGTGGCCCTCACGTCCTCCGCCCTCATCATCGAGCGCATGGAGGGACTGCTCGACAGGAGTTGGGTCGCAGGTGAGCATTGGCAGTGCCCCACTCACAACACGAGCTTTGTCTTCTACTAATTGCCTTGTTTTAAACCCGCGCTTTGTGTTTCAGGTGTGTCGCCGTTCGAGATTCTGTTCTCGCACGTGGTCACGCAGTTCGTCGTCATGTGCGGGCAGACTGCTCTCGTCCTTATATTCATGATTGCTGTATTCCAAGTAGAATGCAAAGGAGACATGTTCTGGGTCATTATCCTTACAATCCTGCAGGGTCTTTGTGGAATGTGCTTTGGTAAGCATTTCTGGATGAACCTTAAAATACTAAACACAAATAAGGAAGAAATTCCATTTAACTGTTGAATTTTTCTTTTTTCAGGCTTTGTTATTTCAGCGATTTGTGAGCTTGAAAGGAATGCTATTCAATTGGCTTTAGGGAGTTTCTATCCAACCCTTCTGCTCAGTGGTAAGTCTTTTTAAATATAAAGTCATTGGCCGCTTCATGCTTTGAACTGCTGCTAATGTACTCTGTTTTTCAGGTGTGATTTGGCCAGTTGAGGGAATGCCTGTGGTGCTGCGCTACATTTCTCTCGGTTTGCCTCTCACAATGGCAACAACATCACTTCGCAGTATGCTCACACGTGGCTGGAAGATATCTGAACCTGATGTGTACAACGGCTTCTTTGCCACCATTATCTGGATTGCATTATTCCTTACAATCAGTATGGTTGTGCTTAAGGTGAAGAGGGGCTAAAAAGAAAATTGACTCTGAAAGTGCCTCAAGACATTCTTGTCTAACCATCCCTTACCATGAAGTGCAATATTGTCCTACTGTGTTATCACACTGGAAAACACACTGTGGTTGTGCACTTAGTTCAAAATTTCTTTGGATCAAGATGTAAGGGTTGAAATTACTACATAATTTAATGGCAGGCTTGATAGACATGAATTGTATTTAACCTTTTCATGATGTGCTCTTCAATCCTTCCATTAATTATGGTGTTGTTGCTCTTTGTTGATCTCCCAGTGGGAGATGAAAGAGGAGGAAGTTGTCGGCATAAACACCTATATACTTAATGAGTTGTGTACCTCCGAAGCAATTTCTTGGAAAAATGCTGTCATGTTTTATAGTGGGTTCAATTTTGTAGCGAACCAAATTTGTTCAGAATTTTTAATGTATCATTTTGTGCTGGTACCTTTGTGCTGTAGTCTCTGTTTCCTGGTTATTAAGAGTAGTGCCTAATTGCACGTACTAAAAAATTATATTGTGAGCCACTTGTGATGTGTTTTGAATTAGTGGCATTCCGTCAGATATTTCTGTATGGCTAACGCTTTAGTAAGTCCTTGTGTTGGACAAGGGATTGCTCTCTTCAATTACTGTTCTACAGTAGTTGCTATATATCAGTTAGATAAATTACTACTAGCTCACAAGGAATATAAAGAAACAATTTATTGCATGAATAACATTTTGTTATTTTATGAATTTACTACTATCTGTACATGTACAATGTATGACGCTTGTTTTTATGTCTTGGATGTTTTGTGTTTGTTATTTTTATAGTCCAACAATGTATGTGATAGCGCTGTGAGCTGTCCAGTCTGATGGTTACATGTGTAAATAAGCTATGTAGGCAAATAGATAGGCAGTACTCACCCAGATTTACTTTCTTGTCCATCTTTTTGCACATTTCCCTTTTCATGTCAACCTTGTCCCCCTTTTCTTGTCCTATCCTTTAATTTTTTTTTCTTCTTTGAGATTGCAGTTGTATTTATTTTGATGTAATTCTTAAAATTTACCTCCCTACAGTAATGTAGATATACTCTGCCTATGATGCAAGTTTTATTTAAATTATTTTACAAGTTAACTGGCAAGATGACATTGTGATTTCTTTTAATCTTGAAATCTCGTACAGCATTGCGTCTGTGATTATATGTTTAGTAGAATGTAACAGAGTTAAAGGTTGGTACCATGGTTACTTAATTGTGCATTGAAAGTTAGAATATCAAATGTTATATTATTTTGGAACTGCAAGGCCAGTTACATTTAGTCCAACTAGTTCAATACTATTGTGCTCAAAGTAATTAGATTGTTTCCCCAAATTTTGTGAAGTTGCCATATTTTATCACTAAGCAGCTTTGTGCAGTTCTGATATTGAAGAAAAAAAATCCTGCAAGGTATATTTATGATGTTCTGTTGGATGAGTTTTAAGTAATGAAAGGCAGTTTATGAATGCTAAAGTATTAACCTGTTATTATTTTTAACAGAACAGGTGTATTTAAATTCATAGAAAATTGCCAATTTGCTCAACATGAATGGTTTTAAGGGTGTGTTTGCAACACTTTAAGATGTTACCATGCCATGACTTTGTGGTCATACTCTTGTGATTTTGTGCATATTTTGGGTTCATGGTAACATTTATCTGTGTATCTCAAATGCATCAAATTTTTATACACATATCCCCCATTTATTACAAATATGATGTTGTTGTACTTGTGTGATTTGAAAATTATTTTCCCCTCCAAGGAAATAAAATAATTGTTTCAAAACAGTGGTTTTATTGCTTCCCGAGATTAGCCCATCAACACCCTCTCCAAACCCTCTAAATCAAAAACAAGTCCTTGAATTTTTTTAACAATCTGTAAAACAACTAAGTCATACCTTCTTACACCTTATCGACCTATTCAGCATGAAAGAGCATAAAGGTAAAGAGAACCTCCCGCACGGTAATACGCTATGTATAATTCATATAAATATCATAATTTACACAACATAGTTTAATCTGACTAAAAATTATATACATCAACAGTTTATACACATATTTCATAACCACATGGTGTAATGGGAAACCAGTCACATGTCTAATACTCTAATTAGTAATGAATTAGTCATCTTCAAGAGAAACCTCTCTTTTGCCTTTGAATTTCTTACCTCGCAGCTTCAATTGACGCCGTTTGTTCGATTCTTTTTTCCTTGCCTGCTTTTGAATCTTTCGTTTTGCTGCTTTTTCTGGTTCAGCCACCGCCTATAAGAAGACAAAGAAAGTCAACAATTATTTCTTTTGTTCATATTTAAAAGTTTCATTAAACCCAAAATTCTTCCAGTTAACAATACTAAATATTCAACCTATACCTATAGTATGGTACCAACCTCATGTTTGCGTTTAATCTTGCGTTCTGCACGGACTGATGTGATCTGAGTCTGTAACCGGGTCTGAGTTCTAATAAAGTACTCATGACCAACTGTCTTTTTAATTAGACTGCCTACTTCTTTGGCAAGAGTTCGTAAATTTGCTACAGGACTTCCTTCAGGGACAGGCTCGTCACTGGATTGTTCGCGAACAATGGGAGCAAGCAGATGGTGCAGCACAGGCCTTATACAATCTGCACCTAATTTTACAACTACAGCAGCAGTCCAGTTTAAAACCATGGTTCGCTGAAAAACGAAGATGTTTAATTATAATGTGTTCAATATTACAAAGTTGAAATAAATCAGGTAAGAGAAAAGTTTGTGGAAGCTTACCATAGCAGTTGACTTTGGAGCATGAACAACTTCCATATTGACAACCCTTCTCATTCTTTTCACAAGCCACATTAATGAGAGTGGTTTTTGTCTCTCATTCATTTCAGTTCCATTTGAGGCACTTGAACCTGAAACCACTTCCTCTCCAGCTGTATTTTTTAAAATGTCAGCAAATATAACAAGATTTTTAACAACTTGCAACAGCAACAGTTGCCCAACTTCTACACCTGGAGTAAATTGAGCACAGTGATCCAGAATCATTGATCGAAGTTTTGAGGTTGCATTTTCTACAAAGAATCCTAACTTTGATTTATCTTGAGTTTTCACAGCTGTGGTACTGTCTTCATTGACAGAATTAGCAAGTGACTCCATGTCAAGAGAATTTAAGATGTGGGTAAGAATTTGAGCTGCTGATAATCTTACCCACTCATGAGGATGTGCCAACAAGGCCTGTGTATGTTCAGTTAAATTATACACATGGTCACTGAACTCTGAGTCAGAAAGCCATGAAGGGCAATAATTACATATTTTGATAACTAGTTGCAATGTTTGATAAACATGATGATCTCTCATCTTTTCAGTTTCAGATATATTCTTCTTGGTCTCATTACAAATTTCTTCACTGTTGAGATCTTCTGTGTGTCTTGATTTGATGGTTGGAGTTTCAAAAGACTTGCTTGGTGCTCTGACAAATTTTCCTGGTTCATGATTGACCTCTTCAGTTGCATTGTAAGAAAACTGTGCAATGACAGCAGGTAGAAGATCAGACAAATGACTTCTAAATGTTTCTTTTTCACAAACAACAAATATACCGCAGAGTTGAGCAGCAAGTCGACGATGGGATACTTGCTTATCCCTGAGCCACAGAAGGCTTATGTTAAACAAACGATCACGATCATTCTTACTTAAACGTCCAAGCATTTTGTTGATACACTGTGCCACCATTTTACGACACTCTGGAGCATCATCATTTACAAGCCTGGCTCCCAGCATAAGGAAAAACAGTCCAGAATGATTTGATAGAACATGAACAGGGAAAGAAGTTATCACCGAGTTCACCATCTCCAAAGCTGACTCTCGACCAGGTTGAAGTTCGTAGTTCAACTGTGACAAATAAAAAGAGAGATGTCCCTCTAGCTTTTTACCAAGAGGATAGTCCATCAGAAATTGGTGGAAAACTACTCTGGCTTGAACTCTCACATGAGGAAGATCAGACGTGATGCTCAAAGTTGCAACTTTATCCATAACATCATGAATTTCAGGGACAACCAATTTTCTTGAGAGGATTGCCTTCAAGAGAGCAAATGCTGTGGCATGCTTATTTGCGTCGGATAAATCTTGTTCAGCATACAGCAACAAGGCTTTCAACTGTTCTTGGCTTAGAGTGTGGTATTTTACATCTCTAACAAGGACAGCAACAGCTTTAAATGCAGCTACAACAAGATCAAAATTGTCCCCTTTACTCAATCCAGCAGCAGCAAATTTATGCAGTAAACCAAATATTGAGGAAGTTATATCGGCTATATTATCTCTTAAGCTAGGCAGGTCAATGCGCAACAGCCAACTAAGACATTGGAGTGAGATGATGCTCAATTTGACGTGTTCAGATGATAAACATGACTTAAAAAGTGGTATCACTGGATCAATAAGTGGCCGTACATCTTCTCCACTCTCCTTTAGTTTTTCGTGCTTCAGGAGAAAGTAAATCAATCTTAAACCAAACTCTACAAATAAGTGAGCATTCATTCGTGCAGCTACTCTAGCAGCATCGGAGCTGGTAATACCAGTGCGTTGCTTTGGAGCTTCCTTAATAATAAAACAGTCTGGACGGCGGCGAGCTTCAATTTCTTTCTGCTTAAGAGTTTTCTCATGCTTCCGCTGCTTAAGTGATAAAGCAGGAATACATTCACTGGCAACACCAACAGCAAATATAAGAAGGCCAGATGCAGACACCAGTGCATTCTCTGAAAGGCCTGACACAATTTGACGTAAACATTCACTTGCTTTGTTTACTATCTTGTGGGAGTGGGCTGATTGAATAATTTCTTTGAAAGGAATTAATAAATTGGTAAGATGACTTTCACTAACAAACTGAGCTGTTACATGAAGAGTATTATAGCTTTTGATACTCTTTGCTTCATGGAGTTTGGACGCTACCTTGCCTTCTTCCTTTTCTTCTGCAGCAGCACCAAACAAATCAAGCTTGCAAACTTCAATGATATATGGAAGGCTTTCATCAATGTCACCTGCTGCAAAAACCTCTTTGAGTGCTATTAAAACTGAATGAATAGAGAACACCAGTACATGAACTTCAAATCCTCTTGTGAGAAGAGCTGTCATTTCTCGGAGAAGTGTACTTAAAAAAGAGGGACCCAAGGAAATCATCACTTTTTGTAGGGTCTCTCTTGTTACACGTCGCACAGAGTCAAGACGTGATTTCAAAAATGTGCACAGCTTTATCAAAACCCCCGGTAAATTTTTAACAAGCATTTCCTTGGGTAGCCGTTGCAGAAGTTTTACAACTGCTAATGCCATTGGTACTCTGACAACTTCTTCCTCCTCTGCATCTCGGTCATGGTATGTACTTCTTATTTGCTTCTTGTTGACCTTGTGAACACTTTCAATGAGAGTTCTGGCAATAAGTGCTCTATGCAACTGAGGAAGAAGACCATGTGTAATTGTTTGAATCACACGGGTTGCAGCAGAGGGGCATAAAACTATCTGTCTCTCAACAGCAAATTTAATTTGTTGGGGTTCATTTTCCTCAGTTTCCATTTCAACTTCATCATCTTTGTTTTCTTCAACATCCATTTCTTCTTCTAGATCAGCGATCACACTATGGTCACCATTTTCTTCAATTCCATTAAGTTTGCCTTCATCAGAGGATAGAAAATCACTTGTATCGTTTGCCTTTTCTTTGGCTACACTGACAGCTTGAGAACTAGATGGAGCTTGACCATCTACCATTTTTTTCACTTGTGCTTTGGATAGATCAAAGTGGAAAGCATCTAAAATATTCATGACAATTCGAACAAGTTGCTTTTGGAACAAAGAACTCATTCTAAGTCGGCCTAAATAATATCGGAGAAGAGCTTCATACTGGTGCCATGGTAGTAATCGAGAAACTACACTAATGGCCTGAAAAAGGATAAAAAAGTTTAGATAGGAGAACTACTTTGGAAAAAAAGAAAGATTGTCAATCAGTTGCTGTCACTCACTTTCACAGCAGCATCAACCAAGCTGTTTTTGCTAGCATATTTCTCTGAGCTAATGAACTGAGAAACCAAGGGTAGGATGAACTGAGTTAAAGTCCTTGTAGTAGGTGGTTTCTCTAATGACAGAAATACTTCACAAAACCTAAAAATAAATTCCAACATTTAGATCAAAACTCAAATTTATGGATGTAAAGATGCAGTTAGTATTTTACACTTACTTTAGTATTGCACGAGTTTTTCTGTGGAGTTGTAAATGTTCAAGATTCTCAAAGAAATCTACTTCAACATCCAATTTATTAGTGAGAAGGTTTAGATCTCTAAGAACAGGATGTAACATACCACACTCCCTTGCCTATCATGAATGAGAGATAATGATATTAGCATACAGATATATGATCATGTACACACCAAAATAAGGAAGAAGAGGATATTTGATTATACAAACCATTACTCCAAGAAGCAGTACACCCTCAGAATGTAGGTTCTCTGAACTATCTTTGTTAATAGAGTTTCGAATAAGGGATAAAATAGTTGTATCAACAAGAAATTTACAGGCGGCTTCATCACTGCTGAACTGAAGACTGAGCATGGGAGCAACGCGTCGCAGACAATGTGAAGCAGAGTCACGCAGCGACATGTCCTTATCCTAATGACAGAAACGCCTAGTTAGTAAAAATCATTCAGACCATTTTATGGGAACGGTAAAACAATTGTTTTGAAGATACATTACCGAACGAATGACATAAAAGCAGTGATGAATAACAATAACCCCCAAATCAACAGAGAGTTTGCCTTCATCTAACAATGTCTGAATTGTTTTGAAGGCATCAAGTCTAGTATCAAAGTTAGGCTGTTCCACCCAACGTTTGTCATATGCGTTCAGATTGCTGGCAACAAGTGCTAAACACTCCATTTCCTCTTTTAAATTCTTATACAGAGAGGCAGTAGCCTCAGCAATAGTGTTGATTAAAGATATGAGCATTTTTCGACCTGCTACACCATTGACACAGCTGAACAAGGCGGCTATTGGCCTACAATGATAGAAAATTACAAATCAAATTATCTTTGAACTGGGAAAGACTAGAAAAATACAGAATGAACATAAAATAACTACCGTATGTATATATGAGGGTCCTTCACATTCTTCACCAAATGATTGAGAGTATTCATCATTTTCAGCACATTTTCCTCATCTTCATGAGGAGTAGATATTCGCCTTGTCAATATAGGGAGAATGAGCTGTGCCAAGGTAGCACTCGTGTCTGGTGCTCTAACAAACTCAGACACGTAAGAGAGTACCAACAGCTCCTGTTGGTTCAGGCCAGATCCACGCTTGATATTTGCAGCAAGTCGTATCCTAAATCTTTCGAGTATACTTCTTATGTGGGGGAACAGAAGTTTGCTTCCTAGGTTCACTGCTTGTGATACTATAGATACAAAATTATTAGTTTGAGACAATACAACATTATTTTACAACCAAATCCTACAGTCTACTTACAGTTCAAGTTATTGATTTCACTTTCATTCAGTGACAAGACATGGGAAACTTGAATGCGGGGTGCTCTTTCTTCCAAATGAGTCTCATCCACTTCCATGTCATTTTCATCTATTTGTTTATGGTCTTTCAGAGTCAACAAGTTTTCAAGTATTTCCATTATAGATCCACAAACTGTTTGGTTTGTTTTAGGTCCAAGTAATAACTTCATAATGGCTGACAGTGGATTTGTGCTCATTGAATTTTGTGCATGAGTTCCAAACAAAATAAAATATCTGAAAATGAAAATTTGTTTGATAAGTTAACAAGTTGACAACACTCTTAGGGTTGTTAAAACATTTTATAAGCAGACCTCGGATGCTGACTCCAAACAACAAATAGCTTCATTAACGCAGTTGGACTGTGTACCCCTTCAATAGGAAGACGGTCAACAAGTGGAGAAACAAACACTCGCAGGACTGTGTCTATTTCACAGGCAGTCCATGGATATGCCTCAAACCGGTCGAAGAATTGAGTAAGCACGTCGATACAAGATGTGCGGAGACCACGCAGAATATTAAGGAAACCAGCATGAATCTCATCCCTAAAGAGAAGATGGTTAGGAATTACAAGTCAATTCTTCAATTGAAATACATCCAAATATGTAGATAAAGGAATACAGTATACATTTTCATATACTGCAAATCACATACCTCTTTTGGAGAATTCCATCAACTGTTGCTCCAACACAAGTGAGTAGTTGTAGTGTTAAAGACAACAAACGATTACCCATTAAACCTCCAAACCTTTCTTGAACAACAGCCAGTAGATTTACTACACTTTGGAGTCGACGAGGAGGTATAACTTTTTCCAGGTCAATATTAGACTGAATTGATTCAACCATTAGAGCCACATTTTCTGTAATTAAAAAAAATAAAAAAAATATTAAGTCAAATGCACTTAAAAACAATTTGTGGTTTCATAATGCAAAAACATGAATAAATAATACATACCATTCAAATATTTGTCAAAGAATCGGAACGCCATTTTCACAAAAATTAACATTTCTTCCTCATGGCAACCAGCTAGGAATCTAAATACAAGAGCACGTCTCATTGCTGGACCAGCCTTTCCTCCAGTTCTCATTCCAGTCTTTGCCACCATTTTACTGTACACCAATTTCATAACGATAGGTATAAGTTGAGGTCTATGTTCTTCCTGAATAATACCAGAATCTTTGTCTATTCTAAATTTAGTAACTTCATTTTTAAAAGATTTATTATCAATCAGAGAAAACAAATGTTGAGAATATGGGACAAGATATTTGTGTTTGTATGTTAAAACACACTCTAGAGCTGCTTTCTGTATATCTGGGTTTTTATGGGAAAGCAAATCATGATATACTCTGTTCAACTCAGGTTCTCTGTACATTACGAGAGGAGCCCGCATTTTTGATAAGAGCCCCAGATGTGCAAGAAGAGTCCTACAATTAGAAAACAACAGGTAAGTGAGGGAAATCTAACAATTGTTACAACTACATAACTCATTAATTACTTGGCTTGGCTTACCTAGTTAACAAACGGACAGAGGGTTTCTCATCAGAATTTGTTTCTGGGTCTAAATCTGATTTCTTCTTTTTTCTCTGTTTTGTTGCATCAGTACTATCTTCATTTTCATCATCATGATCTTCTTCATTCTCTCCTCTTTCATCGTCATCACCACTCTCTTCTTCTTTAGCTTCAGTATGTTCACAATTTTCATCCATGGGAATATCTTCATTATTGTGCTTCTTAATGTCCCACACAGAAGCCACCTCAGCATTAGATCGATAGTATTCCTCTCTAAAATTGATGTGATCAGTTGAAAAATAAATAACAATTCAAGGTATGAAAATATATATATTAGAAAAACTGAACTACTTACTCCATAAATGTCAAAAAATAACTAGCAATGTCACGATTTTTTTTCTCACAAACTTCAGGAAAACTATGGGTAGCCTGCCAGAGCAGAAGTCTATAATGAGCATGATCAGGTTTGTCATCAACTGAATTTAGAGAGGAGTGTAAATCATTGACTAATGTAGCTGTAACAAAGTTAAAATATGATACAAAATACATCATCGGGTAATTAGGAGTTCATAGTCATTGATGATAATGAGGATAAAATATGAAATAAACAGCACTAACAGTCATAATCAACTTCATGTGCAACATTATGCAACGGTGTAAAATCACGCTGTTCTGTAGCTAGTGTCAAATGCCCATGAAAGACTGGCCAAAAGTCAGCAGGTGTCATGCCTGAAGCATATGAGGTCACAAGGAGTTGGAGGGGTTCCCATAGTAGTTGAAAGTTCACATAGAGTGAACCCAAAATAAAATAAAGGGGTGCCTAAAAACAAAAAAAATACTATTATTAGTTTTTATCTTTTATAGATGTCAAAAAAACACACACTTTTTATCTGAATAAGAATGACCTACCACTTTGTAGCTAGAATGTCTAATGAGAGATGGTTGAGTGGCCTCAAATGAAAGCTTTTGAAAATATTGAAGTTTGTCTCTGTATTCAGTAATTGTAGCTGCTGTGTTTTCAGCTTCCAGGCATAAACCAAACATAGAGTGAAGCTCTGGTGCTAAAGGCAGCTGGCACATAACACGGCAAGTAATCTCTCGAACCTAAATCAATAGACAGGAAGTAATTATAGGACACAAAATCTCAACACAGATACGTACATTCATACAAAGAAAGAACTAAGGTTGTAACAAACCGAATGGAAGGGTGAGGTCAGATTCAATTTCAGATTCTCATAAATAGAGAGAGAGAAACTTCCAGAATCCTTAATGTTTGTCAGTTCTACATGACGTAGGTAGAGATTTAAAGCACGAAGTGCACATAGTTGGCTGCAACCAAGTTGAGATGGTGGAAGCAATGTTTCCAGCAATAAGTCAACTGAAAAAACTGAGGAGAGATCTTTGTTTGCACCATTCATTCTGATGACAGCTTCAAGAGAAACAACAAATAAAAGTAACAACTTTGAGAGTAGTTTTTCAGCTTTTAGTCTCTCATTGTTTCTCTCTGTAAAGAAATATTAAAAGTAGATCATTAGAATATAAATAACTGGAGAGGAAAACGCACACAAAAGACACTGTTTAAAAATATTAAAAAACAAATTACCATTATAACTTTCCAGAATTGATGTTGTGTTTTTAATGTCTTGGCATAAAAATAGCAAGAGTTTCTGTAAAATATTCTGGATTTTTGTTTCATTAAGAGGTCTCACATGAGGTAAGACAAGTAAGGCGTATATCTTTTCATTAAAAGATTCCAGGTAGTCATCTGGGTTCATTTTCCCATGAGTATCAAGTACAGCCAAGAACTTGCTAGAGATGTCTAGTGCATCACAACCAGCACTGTAAGGAAAAGAAAAAAATTATGACTTACATATAGAAATGGCAGGAAGTGTTTCCTATATAACTGCAAACAAAATTTACCTTTGTGATGCTGAGGTAAAATCAAGGAGGAAGTTGTTTGGAGTATGTTCATAACTCTGACTTAGTGAGGGTACTTTAAAATGGACAAGTTGAGCTAGAATTTGAAGACCTAGGCCATCATCACCACCAGAGATGAAACCGGAAGCAACAATTTCCAAAAGACGTGGCAGAACAAGTGTGTCAAGAGCACTCCAGCTCAAGACTTGTTTGACAAAAGCCAGAATGATGTGGGGTGGTGATTTAGCAAGGACCTAAAGGGAGTAAATATGATAAATTTTGAAAGATAACAATAGTGTAATGAACACACAGGTATGAATGAAAAGAAAAATTACCTTGGAGCTTAATTTGACAGTACGGTCTTGTGGTAAACGGACTGATGGTGACATAAGTAAAATAGCTGTTATTGCTGATAGTTCAGAAAGAACAATTTCGGGTAATTGGGATGGGCTAGCATAGATGGACAATATGAGATCGACCAATGTGTTGGGAGACGTCACATGGACTGCTTCACAGTGATTACTCAACTGGTGAATCACTTTCAAGACCCTGACAATGGCATCAGAAGCCTCAGTCTTTCCAGATTTCCATGCAGAATAGAATTGCTTCAACGTTACCTATATCAAATCATTTTAATCCAATGATTTACTTTGAAATTAAAATGTAGTATAGTTTTTAATTTACTATGGCAGCAAACACATACCTGTATTGCATCCCACAAATATGTCAACCCACCAGGGTGAATTTCTACAACAAGGTGAGACAATGTATGAGAAAATAGATTATGAAGAGTATCAGGAGACAAGCAATCATTTCCCAAGGACTGCATGATAATGAGAAGAACATTTTGAGCACAACTATGAAGCTGGTTTTTGATTCCCTTGAGCCATGAGAATACAAGTCGTCCACAACCTTCGGCATCCTAAATGTGTTAAAATATTAAAAACAATAGATAAATAACTCTATAAATTAATTGGTTGCATTAGTTTGGATCACTCAAAGACTAAAGCTTACCTCAGGCTGTTCTTCTAAATGAGATAATATCAGTTTTAAGAAAGCAGTTTGATCTTTCACCTTGCGGGCCAAAAATGCAAAGCTGTCAGCGGCAAAATAATGAATGTATTTCTGACGTTTAGAAGATAAAAGTGGAAGTAAACTTGAGAGCACAGGTCCAATATTCCGAACCATACAACGCCACAAAAATTTGAAGAGATAAGCTAGACAATGGAAGGACCATTCTAACACTTCAGCTTCCTTACAATTGAGGTATGACACAATTTTAGAGAGGAAGTCTGGATAATATGGATAGAAATCTTGTCTCAGATCTCTTGCCAAAGCAACAACCACACTGCAGAGGAGGAAAATTATCAAATAAAGTACATTTTGTAATTCATTACAATTAAACCAAAATAAGTTTAAGTGCACTCACTCAAGCAATGACTGTACTGTCAAAGGATCTTTTCTGTCTAGATGATTTAATAATGAAGCAACAACTCGATCACGCAGGAGCACAAGTTGTGCTAGAGTTTGTACATCTTTAACTTCAGAACGAAATTCACTCCATCCTTGTGAACAGTTCATATCATTCCATTTTTCTATAGCTTGGTAAAAATATGAGTCAATATCATCTTCTGTAGATTCTTCATTTCTGTGTCCAATTCGATGGATGACGTCGACGTTCACATTCGCAATACGGTCAGCGAAAGGAAGAAACTGAAAGCAAATTAAAAATAATGATATCAGAAGGAAAGTAGACAAAACAGAACATTTGCCAGGGACAGTGACCAACTACTGACGATTTAAGAATGCAAGGTCTGTCGGTTGAAGAACAAACACAGAGGAGACACAAATCAACCCGGGGAAAATCATGTTTTACAAAGATATTTGGCATGCTCCCGGCCAACTCTTAGAGGTTATGCTCAGTCTTACCCGAATGGTGTTCCTTTCTTTATGTTTTGGTGGCATTTTAATGTAGAGTAGCTAAGACTATTAACATTAAGAAGTGAAGATAAGTTTCAAGACAGAGTAATCAACTAATTCACGGAAATCTAGCTTCAAAATACTAGTCGTTGTCCGAAACACATGGTGCTGCTGTTGGTAAACGAAAGACTACACGTCAGAAATTTCTCATAGCCGTGCCTCACGAATCAAGCAAAGCAACCTCCAAATATAAAAATACCAAACAAAATGCCGATGAGTGGCGTTTTTTTGAGAAAATTTTCTTCTTTTAAATGAATTTTAAATGTATGAAAGTTTATGTAGTGATTGAGTTGACTGGGTTACGTCTTTAACATCAAATTTGTGATGCGAGAAATGAGGGAATCACTGCATTTTTCTGCTCGGAGAAACTAAAATCGGTATCGATATCTGCCACAAGTAGGGAGAAACAACAAAAACAAATGTTTAACTTCGTAGTTTGTTGACACTGTCATTTTCAAGTACATATTTTAACTGTCAGGAATGGACTCATAGCAATACATCAAATTAGTTGTAACCGATTGTCAGTCGTGAGTATGACAGCAGAATTTTGACCTAACCTAATATGGCCCATTATCATGATTTTGAAGATTGCCAAAAACGAATGTTTATCAATTTTGTGTGTTTACAGATGAACTTAATATTTTGGGGATGTTTTGGTGTGGGACTTGTAGTGTTCCTCCCGTTATTTGGTATAGTTTGGCTTGTCTCTATTGGAATTCTATTTTTTGTTTTTTGCCTTGGGTAAGTGTAATATAATAAATAATGAAGTCTCTCTGCTCTTTGTTTGGTGTGTCGTAACTAGTTATTCTCCTGTAGGGCATTCACGGTGTTACACTGGAAAAATGGCCCAGTAATGGACAAGTATTATGAAGGTGAAGGATCAATGGTTCAGCCATCAAGACCAGGATTGGCAAAGGTAAAAGAATTCTTTTATTGATGCTGCTCTAATTTCTAAATTTTGCATGATAACTTGATATTTTATATTGTAGGTTGTCAGTCGCCTTCAACCTGTTCCCAACTATAAACTAGACCGTAGACTCACTGGCTCACAACTTATTGATGAAAGTCTTCAGGAAATTCTGGGATACATTATCAGAGATCAAATTGAGCCTTGGTATGATCGAGTTAGCGCACATCCCCAATTCCCCCACCAGGTTCGTTCTACTGCCCAGCAGGTCATTGTGAATTTTTCAAACAGGTATGTTCGGTAATTTCCTCCTATATTTTTTTTAACATCAGAAGTACTTGACGTCTGACTTTGTGTTCATACTAAAACTACTCTTACCACAACTACTAACACAGGGTAAAGGATGTTGACTGGATTCACTATCTTACTACAAAATTAGTGGATGATGTTGCATCACATTTACGTCTTTACCGGCAAGCTAGGGTTCGACTGAAGCGTCCTCCAGTTGCTTACAATCCAAGTCATAGCCGACAAGCAAGTGGTTCTAAGTTTGATACTAAACCAGGAGGGAAGGTGATGATAAATGTTCAATATGCCCAACAAACTTCCAAAACTCATAAAATACATGTGACTGACTTTCTGTGATGAATTTTAAGCAGGACACTTCACCGATGCATAGCAGTTCTGTTCTATCTGCTCATCACCTTCAGCCTGGCCCAAACAAACATCAATCGCCCACTCAGTCATTGGGATCATCCACCTCTGTCTCCAGTTTGACTGGGGTGACTCCTGCTTCACCCGCTGTACCTGTAGATTTAGAGACTGCATTTTTTGATTTAGAAGTCACCATGGAAGATAACCTTTTGTGTCGTGATCTCGTTTGCACTGAGAGCGACCATGAAAAACGTAAGTGCTGTGATAAAATATTCCTCAGTGTGGAGGAAGTCCTAAAATCTAAATCATGCTATCTCTTCTATTCTAGAATACTTACGAGACATTGCAGAAATACTTCTGTTCATATTATTACCGGAAGAAGATTTCCATTGCAAACCTTTGAGGCTTTTGGTGCGAGAGCTATTTGTGGAGGCTATTATTCTTCCCTTGTTAGACTTGTTCTCTGATCCAGATTACATTAATCAGACAATAATTTGGCTGGTAATTATTTTCTGTCAAATCACATTATGAACCCAATTGAATCTCCCTAAGAAAATGAAATAATATTTTCTACTTTAATTGCAGTGTCGAGACATGCCCATGTCTAGTGATGTGTTTATGACAGTTTTACGTGTTACTGACAATTTAGATGAATTACATGCAACAAGTGAATTGCTTTCCAAAGACATTGCACAAGTGGTATGTAGATATAGTGACTGGTGACTGTCTTCATTTTTATTTTGTTACATTTTCCTTGAAATATTATTGTCTGCAGCGTTCTCGTGATTCTGGAGGAGAAGATGATATCTGGGTAAAGCAACAACTAAGCAGTCTCCTATATGTGAGCAAAGTTATAGAAAGTCGTCTCTCTCGATTACAGGAGGGTGCTGAAACTGACTCAGTTGGTAAGTTCGCACTGTTAGTTTTCATATGGCTGTACTATTGTAATTAACCTAATTTAACCAGAATGTACGTTTTCAGAAGTATAATCCTGTAAATTGTTTATTTTTTCTTTCCAGGGTTACCATCAAATGTAGATTGGAGTAAATATCTTGCTCCTGGTGCCAATAATAAATTGTTTTCTTTGCCGCTTGATGTTGTTTTAAAAAATAATATTGCTCTGTCATACTTTATTGACTACATGACTAGTATTGGGACTCAAGCATATCTCTTTTTTTATTTAAATGTTGAAGGTAAGACCATTATTCCTCTTGTGTTAAGGTTTGTTACTATTATCAATATCAAAATTATTTTGAAAGCATAGATTTTGATCCCCCTTATATTTTTTTATTTTTATTTTAGGCTGGAGAGTATCAGCTGAGCATCAAATATCAGATATGGAACTACAGAAGCTAAGCTCACAATCCAGCAATAGTAATTTGGACAGCAATAATTCTATAACTCTAGATAATATGAAAGAAGCTGCTTACAGCATATATGAACAGTACCTCTCAGAAAAGGTAGTTGGTTTGTCTAATCCATCCTATCAACTCTTAAGAATAATTTTTAGCATAATCTATGAATTTGTAAATCAACGAAATGTGCTTACCAAATTAACTTACCTGTACTGAATTTTAATTCTACAGGCATCTCCCCGCCTGAAACTAGATGAGACAGTAGTGAAACATCTACTGTTCAGAATAAGGACAGAAATGGTCAATGAGACATGGTTTGATGACGTTCAGGCCAATGTTTTAGAGAAGCTTCAGGTACGTGAAATAAATTTCTAGGTACCTGCACCATTAAAAATCAGAGGTGTTTCTTTTTTAAATATGCAGTGTGAATTATTTTACTTCTAGAATGAGGAAAAATTTCTACCAAGTTTCCGTAGAAGTACTGGCTATGTTAAACTACTGGCGGAGTTGGACCTTCTGAAGGAAACCTGGTCTCGGAGTGATGATGACGATTTGGACTTCCCTGTTTCAGCAGATGAAATGAGTCTGTCTGACAATGTCAGTCTAAGTTCACTTGATGCTATTGATGCTTCTCAAGGTAGTTATTGAACATAGAAATTACAAGTGGAATCAAGTGGCTTTATTTATTTGGATATTTACTAAGTCCTTTATAATAATTTTTGGGGTTTTTGTTTGTTTGTTAAGCTTGTGGCCCTGTGGTTGAAAGTTCTCAGTTGGCAGCTGAGCTCTCTCAGTTGAATGCGAAGCAAGCTCTGTTACAATCCCTGGCAACAAATGATATAAAGAAGCCTCTATCAGTTGTGTTCACTCTTACAGCAGAGATAACTGAAACAGGTGAGTCATGTCGTCATGGCTTAGTGCAAGCATTTTGATCACGGTAGAGATTGATTTTGATAGAAGTATTGGATTAAAAATATACTGAATCATTGTGTGGTATTTTTACCTTTAGGTCTATTTAATGATCGTGGAAAAGTTTATGGCATCTATCGTGTGGTTGTTTGCAAGAACTATGAATCAGATCATCAAGAAAAATGGCATGTCTTGAGACGGTATTCAGATTTTTATGACCTTCATCAAAAAATCAAAGAGAAGGTATGGTCCTTTCAAAAATTACGACATCTTTCTAAAATTTGTCTACCAAGTCATCATGTTAATCTATTTCTGCTTCCTCTCAATTCCTTTCTACGGTCTATAAACAGTATGTTGATCTTGCAAAGCTGACATTCCCTGGCAAGAAGACTTTTCACAATATGGATCGTGCAGTCCTAGAAAAACGCATGAGAATGCTAAATAGCTATCTACAAATTATAGTACAGCCTGGAGTTGTATCAAGTCATATTGGTTTGCTGCAACTTCTTGTTTCATTTTTTGAGCCAGCTGAATATGACAAGGGAGAGACAGGAGGGCAAATTTCTCGAACGGTAAGTAAATGCTCATATATGCAGGTAGAGCTTTGATCGGCTTTGATTATCTTCTCATCCACAATAGATTTCAGAAAATTATGTTTAACATACATTCTTTCTTCATGTATCTTTATTTTAGTTTGATACCCTGGTAAATCCATTAAAATCTTCAGTGCGCACTGTTGGACAAGCTGTTAGATCTATGCCTGATAATTTACTAAGCACAGTAGATGGAGTAATGGATGGACTTAGTAAAGTTTTCCAAACTAAACCAAACCCGTCCAAGATAGATGAAGAGTCCATGAAAGTTGGTGCATCTATCGATCAGGAGGTGTGAAACTTATTTCCTTATCAATTCTGTTATTACCTATTTTTAATATTGTGTGGGCAACTCCAGAGACGGGTGTTTGTGCGTAACGCAATTTGACTGAGCGGTGCTACGGTTTTGCACAAAACATAACCAGACGTGTCTTGAGATTGCAAGTCCGGACATGTATTGCAAAAGAACGTAGTGCCTCTCAATCGGCCGCAAATCGCCTTACGCACGGACATTTTTTACAATTTTTCCTGGAATTGCCCATGCCCATATGTTGTATTTTTAGGTTTTAAATTGTATTTTTTATTTTAGACTGATGACAACATTCCTCTCAGAATTATTCTTCTATTGATGGATGAAGTATTTGATCTTAAATCGCGAAACCAGTGGCTGCGGCGCAGGATTGTGACATTACTTCGTCAAATTATTAGAACTATGTTTGGTGACATTGTTAATCGCCGAATAGTTGATTATGTAGCTGTAATGACCAGCCCAGAACAAGTTGCTGATTATCTACGTGCATTCAAGTACGATCTCGTGCCTTTGGTGTTGTGTGATGTTAAGATTGTGATGTACAGTATTTTACTGTTAACAAAACTGTTTTCATGATTAATGATTGATTGTAGGCATGCGTTTTGGCCAAGTGGAATGAAAGCTGAACCGCGTCAAGCGAGAGATGAAGCTACTCGAATGAGGACTAGAGTTGCTGCCAAAGTTGCTCTCCTTTGTAGTCTATCAGGTAAGTTTTATTCAGTTTACAATTTGCTTTGACTTTTACAATAAATTTGGAGATCCATTTTATTGAACAAAATCTTCTGTAACACCCAATTGTTGCTCATGCAGATGAATTCAAGCATGTGATTGGCAATGAGACAATGCGAAGAGGTCTTCTGAGAGTTTTTGAAATGTTTCAGCACCCTGTCTTAAATCGAAGGTTACTGTATGTATTTCTTGAGGGATTTTTGGAAACTCTGTTTCCCCAGCACAATTTAGACTGTACATTCCGAAAATTACATTCACGCTCTTCACGTGTGAGAGATGATTTCAAAACATCTCACCGTTTCAAACAAGATCTTATAAGATGATCATTACAATCTAGCGTCACGTAAATCCCCATTGATGTTTTGTCTTTTTGGTAAGGCAAGGGGTTACATGCTTATGTAAATCACTAGTCAGCTTGTAACTGATATGCATTTCTTATTTCATATTGAAAGTAGTCTATTTGTTCAAGAAATGCCAATGAATTATAGTATTATTTGGTTAATATTACTATTGGTTAAAGCAAATTTGTTTGTTGTGTTTAGATTATACTGTATATATCTTGTGACTGTTTTTCAGTTACATATGGTACCTGGTTTATCAAATGGAAGCTATTTTTCAATGCTGGTGAATAAAGAAATATTAGAGAAAATTAGATCAGATATTTTGAGAACTCAAAATAAAGGTTGGTCTCTTCTTAGGGGCTGTCATTAACATCAATCATCTTGGTTTTGACTAAGCAAAGAACTTTTGCTTGTACTTTTTGTATCTTTAGTTTTCTTTGATTTCTTTGTATCTATGAGGGGATTAAATCAATAAACTACTAAACTATATTTTGACATGTTACCAAATCATGTTTTGAGTGCCAATGAAAAATTCTTTGACTTAAGATATGATTTTCTCTTTTCCTTTCTGGGGGACCTTGTTAGTACTGTTAAGAACTTCTTTTGTGATATATTGATTGTATGCTAGAAACTATGCCATTCTGTCATAATATTTGTATGTTTTACAGAGAGGATTCTACCTATCCTGAGTTGCCCCTTTTATCCCCATTGCCTTTGCTGTTTATGGACAATGTTGCTTTTTAATGAATTGTTATTGTCTACTTTCCTTACGTACTGAAAACGGTACCAAATTGTTCTGAAACCAGACATTTAAGATTTGATTGTGATTGAAAGGGTGGACCAGATTACCTTTAATTATTTATAGCAGGAGGTCATTCTTTTTCTGTTTTGTGTTCTTTCTTGATTCATTTTAAAAGTTAATGATGTGCAGAGGCCTATGTATTGATATTATAACAAGAAAAGATATCTGTGTTTTCAATATGACTGTTTCAAGTATGCAACCCTGTTTACTAGTCAATGTCAAATTAGTGATTTTCTTCTCGGTCTTCTGCACTTGCTCTTATAGAAGATAAAATATCAACTATCACAAAGCAAAAAGCTCAATTTGCAAATGCAGTACTTTTTGTCTTATGTCCAAGATTTTTTGTCTGGTCTGGTTCAAATTATATCAATTTTATCTCATTTGGGTCTAAGAAATGTAATGTCCTGTGCGTACCGTGTTGCGTTGCATGTACTGCACAACCGCTTTTGCTGGCAAAAAAAACTATACAGAATGTCATATATTTTTGGAATATTATAATACTCAATACTCCCATACCTTGTGAATGTCTTAAGAATGATTATCATGCAAGAGCATTAGGGGTGTCATATTAAGTTAAGTTCTAATTTAGATATTAGCTCCAATTGTGTTCTATTTCGATTTAGTTTGCAAATTACAAAGCCATGGCTTTGTGTTGAAAGCTCTGTGAGGAAACCTCAGTAATAATAGACATGTATAAGTTGATCCACTTTTATTGAAATTGTTATTTTACCAAGTTTTGCTTCCACTCCTACTTTTCATTAAAGGATCAAACATCATTCAGACCCATAGTATGATCTGAATTAAAGTAATTATACTCGGAAGTAGATTCACTTTTGCATTTCCATGTGATATTATATTTTATTGTTTCTATTAAAAGTCTATATTGCTCCAACGAACTGAACTAATTCTTTTCCTGGCCTCCTTTGATCAGACAGCCCCTAGAAAGCGCCTTGAAGGCCATAGGCTTGTAGCTCTGCACCCTCCCATCAGACTAGAAGTGCCTCCCAGCCGTCGGGCCGTGCACCACATGAGAGAGGGTGGGAGGTGTGCGAGTGTGCGTGCAAGTGTAGAGTCTTGGCTCCTTCCGGGGCTTATCTCGCACAGAAGGCCAGGAGGGCGGCCACGACGGTGAGCCCGCCGGCTGCGACGCGGACCGTGCCGGACGCGGACGGGGCGCGGCTGTGTCCGAAGCTCTCTAACAGTCCCGTGTCCGAGAGCTTCACCTGGTCGGAGGAGACCACCCACTCCATATGATGGTGGATGCTGCTGTCGGCTGAAGGCAGCAGACACACGGGGGCATTAAGCACCAGAGTCATCTGTATGAACCCGTTGGAGTTCCCCGACCGGTACTTACCGTTGATCTGGTCGCCGCCGGCTGCCTGCAGCACCCAGGCGCCGTTCTCCAGGTCGTACTTCTTGCCTCTCACGGTGGTGACCGGATCGCGTTCAAACGAGCAGTAGACGACGCCGTCCGCGGATTTCCCGTTGGTGAGCTGAACACCCAGCTGCTCCTGCAAGGGCGTACGCAAATTGCCGCGTTATCACCTGTTCAACTGTGACGACCGAGCGTGGGGCGTGACGGCGGCGTGACGTGCACTGAGCACGTGCAGCACGCGCTGGAAGTGTCCGCGCCACTTGTCACGTGCACGTGCCACTTCAGTTCAGCTCCCAGAGTTTTCTGTCGGGGCTGTCCAAACCATCCAAACGATGTCGAAGCGATATTTGCGGATGGCCTTTTCGACATCGTTTCGGCATCGTTTTGTATGCTGTGGGTTCCTTACCGTGTCAGGAAGGCGGGTGTTCCCTCGTTTGCCGGTCGTCGCGTTCAGGGCCTTGTTCACGGACTGGAACAGCGCCACCTTGTTCGTGTTGGGGTCGTTGATGCACTCGACCACGCTGTCGACACCCTACACCCACGCAAAGCAAACACACGTTTTATTCATGAGCCATTTCTCGCCGCGACTTCTTGCGACACTCCTACAACACACGCAGAAGTCTCGAGCTCACCATCATGGTGGACTCGGCGAGCGCCACGGCAACGTATCCGGTGAACTGGGCGGCCATCTCGAACACGTACTTGCCGGCGGAGCCCCGGCGCACGCTCACGACCAGGGAGCAGGTCTTGCTGGCGACGCACTTGTCGGGGTAAGCGATGCAGAGGCGATCGTTGTTACCGCACCCCTCGACAACCTGGAGCAGATAGACGTGGCGCGCTGGAGGGTTGGTGGTGGTGGAGGGTTGGTGGTGGTCTCAAGCAGCTCGTATACTCACAGCAAATTGCGCGCCGTTGGCGCTGACTGGCGCCGCCGCCGTGCTGGCCGACTGCGCCGCGGGTGTCAGCCCGAGGACGGCGAACAGGACGACGAGCAGGCTCAGCGGGGCAGTCTGCAACAAAGCGCATGGCGACGTGAGTTTGAAGCGCGCTGTCATGCGGCGCTCAGGGCCACTGCCACTGGGCTCGCCCACTACCGCACAATCCCAACAAAAAGTAGATCAAAGTGAGGCGGAAAAAATCCCAATGAGTGATTTTAGCGGTTAGAAGAACAAGAAGAAGTTCCAAGATGGCCGCCACGGACCACAACAAACATTCAACTGTTTTCCCGAAGCGGCTGCTAGCAGCCGCCCGCGCCCAACGTTATATTGCGCCTATTTGAGTCAAATTTGGTATCATTTTGATCGGAAGAAAGAGGGGAACACGTAAAATAGCATTTGAACATACGTGACGAATTTTTCAGGTTCGTTAATAAGATATGGTGTTAGTTTGTTAAAATTGTGAACATGAACTATTATTTTCATAGATTAACACTAAATAGCATTCTTGAAGGTCCGATATCGTTTCCATCGTGTTCTTCACGATTTTCTGATTCTAACAAAACCAAGTTTGACTCCAACAGGCGCGATATAACATTTGGTAGGTTATTGGGGCTCCCGAGCGCGAGCGGCTGCTCGGGAAAACAGTTGAATGTTTGTTGTGGTCCGTGGCGGCCATCTTGGAACTTCTTCTTGTTCTTCTAACCGCTAAAATCACTCATT
>NW_026267293.1:420698-421373 GCF_000697945.3 Frankliniella occidentalis | reverse complement strand
CCCCCCTCCCCGCCCCCTCCATTACACGCCGCAGCATACGAGGAGCGGGCCGTGGGATAAATCGGATTCCAGAATGGGTTGGCTTTGAGATTGTGCGGGCCCACGTCTTCGCCACCGGCGTCGCTTTACCCGGTCGCCGCGTTCTGCTGTATGACATCGTCGTCGTCGCCACGCACCAGACTCGTCGTCGTCTCTGAGACTCGCACACGGCGAGCGCGGCGAGGCGACCCATCAGCTAGATGAAAGCGCCGGCGGCGGCAGCAGCAGCACCGGGGGGAGGCGGGGAAGGAGGAAAGGAGGGGGGGGGGGCGTGCGTCGCGGCGCACTCATTGGAATGGGATCTGATACCTGCTTGGTGGCGCCGACCAACGCACGGCCCGAGTGAGTGAGTGGGTGGAGCGCACGGCGAGCGGGACTCCCTCTTTCCCGGAACTTTAGCAGCTGCTGGTGCTTTTGCTCAGTCCGAACGGTAGTAGTAGTAGTAGTAGTTGCTGGAAGAGGGTGGCCACGGCTATAGAGAGAACACAAGCGCGCCCTGCTGCTGGAGAGAGAGATAGGGCCTGCGCGGCGTAGCGTGGCGTGGTGGAGCATGGCGTGGCGGGGCGTGGCGGGGCGTGGCGGGGCGTGGCGGGGCGTGGCGGGGCGTGGCGGGGCGTGGCGGGGCGTGGCGGGGAG
>NW_026267293.1:417447-419155 GCF_000697945.3 Frankliniella occidentalis | reverse complement strand
CTGCTCGGGAAAACAGTTGAATGTTTGTTGTGGTCCGTGGCGGCCATCTTGGAACTTCTTCTTGTTCTTCTAACCGCTAAAATCACTCATTAAAACACCTGGCTATGATGAGGGAATAGCATGGGATATGGCCCCATGATGGACGGACAATAGCTGCCTCGACATCGGCTTGTAAGGAGTTGTCACCGTTTATAGCTGGTTTCGAAAACCTCAACCTCTGTTCCCTTTGACGTCTTTCCTTGAAACAATGGTCCATGGGACGGCGGGCGGGCCGGGCCGGCCGACACTTCAAGAACTACGAGATCACAACCAGTGGCGGATTAAGGTCCGGCTGACAGGGGGGGGGGGGTGCACTGTCGGTTGCCTACATACAGGGGTTTTATGGCGCAAAGTGCCTACCTTTCAGGCGGCTCTCTACAGACGACAGGGGGGGGGGGCGATCGCCCCCCCGCCCCCTCCCCCTTAATCCGCGCCTGATCACAACGCGGCGTGTACTCAAAGAGATTCGATGCGAGTCGTGGACTCACCATGGTGATGGCAGCGCGTCGAAACGTCAAGTGATTCCCCGCGGATTGCGGCGAGGTACTTATGTGCCCGCGCTGTCGGGCCACAAAGCCCAAGCGTGGCGGGCGGGCAGTCGCGCCGCCGCGACCATAGGCTTTGACCAAGCGACAGACCCAGGCTGATTTCCTCCTCCCCCCTCCTCTTTTCCAGTCCCTGGCGTACTGATAACCCGAGTTGAACCATACCAAATTCGGACACTAACTCGGTCGTCATTTTCTCTCGGAACCAGCCATTTCTTGGATATTCGAACGAATATCTCGCGAGGGGTGAGAAATATTTTCCGCTGTGTTACGCGAATCTCGAGAGCAAGACAAAGTAGCAACAGTCTCACCTGCGCGCTCCAGAGTTGCGGGTGAGAGGATCGCGCAGAGATTATCCGCGTCAGAGACATGCATTGATCGATTGCCGAGACTACTTGTGCGAGGAGTTGTATTGATAAGGCGCGCGCGTACGTGATGGGCGTCAGCCACCGGCACGCCGGGACATCCCCGCCGCCCGCGCCGCCGCCGCGTCCTCGTACGCCTTGAAAGCGAAAGCCCGCAAATCCCGCCCGAGCGTTCGGGCACATATGCCCCCCCCCCCCCCCCCACGCTGGGCACTTCCCTCACTCTGTCAAACGCTTGGCCGCTGGTCACGGTCGAGGCCGCACTGCGGTTGGGGTCGGGGCCAGGTGTACGGTAGGGACGGGCCGCGGGCCGCGGCAGGGAAGTTCAATGCATATGCATCGCGGCCCCCCGCAACACTACCGGCGTTGCCGCCACCCGCCAGTACTCGTGTCATTTATTTATTTTTTTCTGGGGCGATGGCCAATACAGGTCATAAAAGTAGAGTCAGAGCGGGGAGGAACTTTACTGTACTTTGGTCTGTTGTAGGGCGATAATCACGATGATGAAATATTACGTCGTCATCATCTACACTGTGTGCAGGAAACGAGATAACATTTTCCTCTGAGTGCATTTCAGGGAAAAATTAGACAAAAAAAAGGGGGGGGTTGATTGAGACGGCCGAAAACCCAGCAAATGGATCAATGAAATGAGTGTCTCTTTCTTCTCCGTCATGACCCTAATCATGTCGTTTATTTTTCTAAGGCGATGGCCTACATAGGTGATGAAAAAGGTAGTTGACACGTGGATGGACCCCCCCC
>NW_026267293.1:416108-417302 GCF_000697945.3 Frankliniella occidentalis | reverse complement strand
CCGGCTAACAACAACCGCTCAGCCCAGCTGCGGCGCCGCGCCCGCGCGTCCGTGGTCCGAGCTGCTGCCGCCGCCGGCCGGCTGTGCGGGCTGTGCTTCCTTTCGTTGCTCCCGGCAACCGGCCCGCGACGCCCGCTGGTTCAATAGCAGGCATGGCGTCCGTGAGGGGACGCCTGCTCGATGCGCTCGACGCCTCCACGGCGCCCCGTCGTCCTGAGCCGCGCTTGCTGCACCGACGGCCGTGCGGATGCGACGTGCCGGGAGCGGGCGTGCCCCGGGCCCGCGCGCCTCGGCGGCCAGAGTCAAAGTCGCCTTATCGTCCCGGAGGTCGGCGAGCTCCGCGAGGCCCACGGGAGCCGGCGCCGGCCGCCACGGGGACCTGCTCATGGGCCTGGCGCACCAGGTCGTCAGGGAGTGCGCCTGCAAGGGGATTGAGGTCGCTCCCCAACTGGCGCTGGAGGCGGTGAGTACTGTTTTCGACCGTTTCCTTCACCTATCGGAGTTCGGAGGGAAAACCTAACCACAAACGGAAACAGTTGTGCCTACTGCAAGTGAACCCGGAGAACACCCGCCAGGGGTCCGTAAATGTCGTCGGCGAGGCGCTGCCGCCCCAGGAACGCCCCCTGCTCGCGGCCTGCATCCGCTTCCTGCAGGACAGGAGCGCGCCGGGCCTGGCGGCCACCAGGATGAGGATCGCTTTCCGTCGGAAGTACAAGACGCCTGGTGAGAGGACAAGACAGGCCCGTCCTTAGGGTACATTTTTGTTGTTTTGTTTTCGGCGATCTACTGGCAGCTTCCCTTACAGAGGACATCGCCGCGGAGCACGCGCGCGGCACCGAGGCCAGAGTGGCGCCCCTGCTCGCCGAGGTCCTGGAGGATGCCCACGACGAGCTGCCCGCGGCCGCGAGCCCTCCGGCCGCCGCGCCACCCTCGCCCGTCACCGCCAAGCTGGCCAAGGTCAGCAAGAAGGCCCTCTCGGCCCGGGACGAGCGCGCCGACAAGGAGCGCCTCTACGCCAGCGTCGTGGCCGCGGCCGTGCTGCGCTCCGGCCTCGGCAGCCCGGCCGACCCTGCCGTCATCAAGGAGGCCAACGGTACGGTACAGCAGCGGCACGTGTGGCTCACTCCAGGGAGTGCTTCACTAAATTTTTTTTTTGATGTTTACATCAATTTAAAAATCAGAAAACATATCAAA
>NW_026267293.1:399623-410488 GCF_000697945.3 Frankliniella occidentalis | reverse complement strand
AGCGGATGTCGGGGAGGGGACGAGGTGGCGGTAGATGCACGTTACGGGGGTTGGGGAGGGGGGGTGAAAGAGGGCGGAAGCGGGCCGAGTGCCGTCCATAAACGTTCTTCCAAAACTTTATTCACGCGAATGGCCGGGGCGATCCGCTGGCAACGAATTGCGGTTGAACTGTATGGGTGTGTATGTGGGGGGACGGAGGGGGGGGGGCTGCAAGGGCGGCAGTAACCTGGCGTTACGGGACACGTTCCGCCGCGCCACAGCCACATTCCACCACACGGGGACATGACTTAGATTCCAGTGTTGCCGCGCGCGGGCCGGCCGCACTCACACACGCGCGCGCGCACACACGAGAATAATTTCCACTGATGACGCTTCCCTGCCCCGAGCAGCAGCAGCAGCAACAGCAGCAGCAGCAGCAGCAGCAGCAGCAGCAGCACCGCCTGCGGGGAGGAATGCCACACATTCTTTCTTTGCACGAGCGAGCGCGCGCGCAACAACGACTGCGAAAAAACAAAACATTTTTAAAAATACAACAAAAGAAAGAGAGAGAAAAGAAAAGTAAAAGAGAGAAGAAGTGAGGTTATTCGCAAAATGCGTGTGGACGAGGAAAAGCAGCAGCAAGGCAGCGGCAGCAGCGGGTCGGGTCGGCTGTGCTGTGGGCTGGGGCGCGGGCGTAGTGAGCAAGCCGGGCGCGCCCACTGCGACCGCGGGCGAGTGGTCGCGCACCCACCCTCCAGGGCAGAGTGGGCCGGGCGGGTAGCTAGCTCATCAGATGGTGACACACACACACGGAGTATCGCCCAGAGACCCCCAGCTGATTAGCCTGCGCCGGCCTGCGCGGAGCGCCGTGGCGGGAAGATTCATCTGCCCACATTGAGAGAAAGTTCAGAGCAGACAGCAAAACTGAATTTGGATTGTCCTCTTCAACAGTTGGTTACATCTAATCAGTTTCGGTGTCAGGCTAAAACCTATAGACTCTGCACCAGTACTTTAGACCCCCCGCACCAGAACATTTGGTGACCACACCTAAAAAAGTTTAGATAGTACTTTTCTGTCAAAACCCAAACTTTTCTCTCCGCGCACTACTAATACACACACGCAAATGCACGCACACACATACAATTTTGGGAAGGGCTGTAGAGGGCCTGTTAGTTATGGGGTATCTGGGTTCATACAAGGTTCACTCAAACATAAAAGATGGCAAGCTTTGTTTCTGGAGTATTGCTAATGCTTTTCTTTGCAGCCCGCGCGTTTCGAGATGTAGCACCATCGGGAGGCGTTGTGGCCTCGTGCTGGAGCCGGAGAAGGGGAAGGGGTGGAGACTGACGATGAAAGGTGAGCAAGTCTCCCTTCCCCTTTGCTCGCCCTTTACCCCCCCCCCCCCCAATGGAGCGCCCATAATGGGGGCCAACGGCTCAATATACCGCAAGCCTAAACACAAAATATTTGCCACTTTCTGTCCCGCTGCGGAGCCGAGGGGTGGTGGTGGCAGCGGCTCGCCGGGCCTCCTGGCTTGCTCGGCTGGCCGCGGGCCGAGCGAGCGAAGCGGGGTGGGTTGTGGGGCGGGGTGGCTGCGAATGCCCCCACAGAGCGAGCAGCGGGCCCGGACCATAGCGGCACAGCGGCGCTGGCTGCCTGCCTGCCGCCTAAGTGAACCATCATTCACACCAACGACAGACGCCGCTACATTCTCGCCGCCGCTGGCCTCGCTGGTGCGGTGCGGGTGATGCTGGCGGAACCTAAAATGGTGTAACCGTGGTGTGTAACCGGCCGCGGCCGAGGGATATTTCACAATTTAACGTCCGTTACAAACCAAAAGCAAGGGGAAAAGAGGGCAAAACCACCGTCATCGGTTTAAGAGAGAAAGAGCGAGTTGGGTAAAAGGCGAGAGGCTACATCGGGCAGAGAGGTCAGGTCGCGCGGCCCCGCCAGAACCCTCGCAAAGACGACGTGGTTTCCGCATTTGCGGTTGGACCATATCCAGGACTTGGGTGTATATGTTTTTGGCCGCTGAGCGTCGACGAAGTCCGCGGGGGCGTTTTGGTCGTGTGTCTTTATTTCTCTAATGTGTGGGGTCGTTCGAAAAACTAGACTTTGTTACTATGCACAAAAAACAACAAATTAAAGAAAAAACGGTATCACTTCGTTGCGAAATGAACCCGTGAATAAGAAATGTAAATTATATGTCCCACTGTCAAAAAAGTTGTAAACATTTGAATTTGGGGAATTCAATTGGCAATTCGTGTGGAAATGTTAGTCGTCTTTTGGTCTTTCTTCTTGTGTAGTGTTACGGTGGTAAAGGGATTGAAGTGCGGGGCTGAGGTGAGATGAGTGCTCTTGGTAGTAGGCAGCAGGTAGTGCTCTATTCCAGAAGATTCGATACAGTGGTTCAGTGATCGACGCTGGTTGACCGCCACGCAGGACGGTTGGTACGCGCTAATGTGGCACAGGTATCCGTCGCGGAAGACGGCGGGTGCGTGACTGCCGCACAGCCGCACGGCTGGGCCGTGCGCGCCAAAGTGCTGATGATGTACTTATGCACCGTGAGCCCTAGGCGGGGAGCTAGTGAGGCTAACAGTAGTGTATACAAGGTTGTGTCCGAATTCGTGCACCGACCGATCGCGGGCCGTGTTGAGCCGCTCCGAGCAGCTCAGCCAACCGCGAACCACGAATTGCTTTCGCGGGAGATGGTTGCGCGACCGCGACCACCCCCGCGTAGGGCCTGCGCCCTACAACCATCCCTCGCGAAAGATCGCAGACCGATTGATCGGTCCGTGCCCCACAAAATGGTATGCAAACCCGCAACTTTGCGCATTGGGGTATTCACTCTGACTCTCTCGTACGTGGATTTCAGGTGGGAAACACACATTGAAACTTTAGTTTAGTCTGTTTTTAATGGTAAGGTTCAATGGGTATTTTCCACCTTAAATTATGTTGTCGATGTTGTCGGATGAATGTGGGCACCGCAGAAAGTTCGGCTGACCACTAAAAAGCTTGATGGCTGTATAAACCTTCTAGAAATTTATTTTATTTACCTCTGTTTTGGGTACTCTCAACTGGCGCGTGTGGTAGAAACGGGTCCGTTAACTAGATTTGTCGGCCTGCCCGTAGCCTGGAGCCACCGACATTGCAGATCTTGGTGGCAGCAGCAAAATTAACGTGTGGAGACGACGAATCTCTTTGGTTTCCCGCTGATGCCCTCTATAAGTCGTACACTGTGTCGTTCTCCCGTCCCTCCTTCCTCAAACGGCCGGTAGGAGAGCGACAGGGCCCGCCCGAGCCGACCTGGGCGGTGGCAGCCCGCCCATGATCACAAGTGTTCCTTCTCTCTTGGCGACTACTACCCTGCTACGAACGCAGCCCGGCCCGGCCCAGCGCTCAGCGCAGCCGCTGTCAGTGAGACGCTCTCAGCTGCTCTGTGTTGACCTCCGCGGTCCTCCGCGACTTGACGTGTTCGACAAGAACTCTCCAGTACAAGGTATGTACAGTCCAGCCTACAGTATCTCTCTAATAAGTTCCAGACCATTCCGTGGTGATTTACCAGTGTACTTTTTAACAGTGATGCTGGTCGCCGTCCTCGGCCCGCGCACACTGCCGTGCGCTGCCCCGGCTGGAGTACCCGAGCCCATCCAGCCGACACGGTCAAGCATACCGATCATCCTGCTTCTGTTCGACTGGTATTTGAGGGACAAGACTTGGCCGTGCCTTCCTCTGCATAAGGTACAGTCCAACAGTCCAGCCTACAAGATCGCACTGTTTGAAACATTACCAAACCCTTCTGTAGTGATTTATTGTTGTAATTTTTGACAGTGGAAGCCGGGTCGCCGTGCAAGAGGAGCAGCTCTGGTGTGGGCGAGCCACTCTACCGCCGCGGGACCCGCTGTGCCGTGAGCAGTTCAGCCAGCGGCAACTCAAGGTAACCACCGTCATCAGAGGTTAGAGTCAGATAGGGCCTTTGGCAGCTGGGGGTTAGGGGTCAGGGGTTAGGTTCCCACTCCCACTTAGCGTCCTTCACACTAACACATCCACAACACACTCCACCACATGACCGGTGCGACAGTCGTGGCGTAAAGAACGGGACGGAACGGGACTAAAGCGAAAGTCGCGACGGCGCGACCGTGGTTGTTGTAAAGCTCATCGTTTTTTGGAAGAGACTAAACAAAGTTGAAGATGTTGACGCCATGGCTTGTCGGTAATCAGCCCCATTTTCCTGTTTTGCCGTTTGACTTCGGATTGTTTCCCCTCTCATGATAGTTTTGTTCGCAGGATATGCACTAGCTCGCCGGAGCGGACAGCAGGCAGCTGCTCGCCCTGTACTGCTGCTGGCTTGCGCGACGAGGATAAGACTAAGTTTGTGTAGTGGGGGATGAAGTCGCAGCGTATTTGATTATTTGTCAGGCGTGCTCCCGTGACACTCGCTTCTGTTCGCCGGCCGGACCTCGCCGCGACTCGGCCTGCTCGGGGCTCGGGTCCCGCGGACAGCTGGACCAGCTCATGGCAGGTACGTCTCTAAAGCATTGTTTGTTCCTCATTTGGCCCGCTTGCAGTGGCCCTGGTCATTCCCTGCTGCCGCCCGCCCCTCGGCTGCTGCCGGCGCGTCGTTCTGGCCTGCCCCCGCCGGCTACCGCGGGTTTCCCCCCTAGGCCCCCTCCCCCCGCGGGACCGGCCAGGCGCAGCGCCCAGGATAGCGCGCTGGCGAGCGGCTTGGCGGGCGTGTTTGTTACATTGCGACCGGGTGACCACGAGGGCGAAGTTGTGGCTTACTTCAACCGCATGTAGGGACCAGTCTGATGCGGTGTTCTGTTTTGTCTGCCGCTGCCCCTCAGCCGCCCTCCCGACCACTCCACTCGACTCCTACGCAGTCCTGGCGCATGAAGCAGTGCATCAACGCGCCCTCGCCGCTGAGGGCCTCGCCCGCCCGCGCCTAGGTGTCTAGGAGTAAGTGACATCTTCAGTGGGCCTAGTTGGCTTGGTTAGTGTGTGGAATGATTGTAATCTAGTATTGTTCCTGTTGCAGAGTCGCCGTTGGAGGACCGCGTCGGCTACGAGTGCAACAACCCCACTGGTGTCGCGGCCTGACGACCAGCGGAATCCCAGGACGTCCGCGACGCACTGTTTCAGCTGGTTTGCTGTGATACGTGAAACGAAACGTTTGCTTCTCCAGTTGCTTTTCTAGTTCCAGGCCATAGTTCCAGTTCCGCTCCGGTCAGCAGGAGGTCACCGCGGTCGGCGAGGACGCAAAGGCACCAGGACTCCAGGACCATCCCAACGCCCGCCATGGAGGTCTCTCTTTCACCATGAACGCTGCTTTAGCTGTCTTCCTTGCAAGCAACCGGAACAATTACAACCAGTAAGTTTTTCCAGGCTAAGACCTCATGCATACATTATTCACGTACAATTAGTTGACTACAAAATGTATTCTGATAACAGTTGTAATAGTAACGAGAACTCATTGAGGTGCTGTTTATGGATTGAGATGAGACTGTGCTTTTCCTTTCAGATGCGCAGGGTGAGCGGTAGCACCACTGGAGGCGTATGATGAGAAGCTGTTCGACTGGCGTGGGGCTGCGAAAAGGTATTTATCAAATTATTTTTCACTCCAGTTTAAGGCTTTTATTTTTTTAAAATTGATGTTAATTAAGCTTGCTTTTGTTTTGGACAATTTGTTGTTTCTGGACAATTTGTTGTCTCTGGACAATTTGTTTCTGCATTGCACTTTTGTGGGAGCTTGTTAATTTCAAGCATTTTTGCGTAAAAATTCTAGTTTTGTTTACTATTTCTTAAGTAGTTGTGACCAGCAATGGATTGTGAAAGCAGATCGTGCAAGTTTGAGGCTAGTGTCTGGTTTTAATTTGCCCCATCTAAAGTAGAACACCAGCAATGTTTACGGTCAAAACAGTTTGACCAGTATTTAAATTTTGTGGGAGAAAAATATAAACCTGGTAATTTGTTTTTAATCTCCTCTCAAACAAATTTATTTGGTATGTATGTTCCAGATCGCATCTCAACATTGCTGTTCAACCAGATGGAAGTTGTCAAATTTCATGGCAGGACAAGAGAATCATTTCACATTATAATATATTTAATTGTATCATACTGTCATTCATCTCTGACTTCTTGACTTTGTCTTAGATTGTATTATAGAGCATGGTTTTTGTTATCTTGGATCATAGTGGAGATCATGGTATCTGTCTTTGGATCGTAGTATAGAATGGTGTTTGTTGTATTGGCTGGTGTATTGGTTTTAAAATTTTGGTTGGATTTTGCGGGACTTTCTACTTGTAATTTATCTTGGTTCTAGAAAAAAATCTAATCTCTTCGAACTTGACACTTCTATTTTCTTTACATCAAAACCAACTGCACACTCCTGTATCATACATCATTTCATAAAGAGCAAAATTGTAAAATTTATTACTGTTAACAATGTTGAGCATTTTTCCAATCCATTCAGTACTTCCTATTTATTTTAAATATGTAGTGATATCCTATTGTCTTCTATGAATTCAGTTCTCACTGTTCAGTCAACCTATGGATCTATTAGCTATTTATTAAGAATTTTTTACAATGACCTTTTCAAATTAGTCTGTCTGCAAATTGATGGCTGTGTTTTGCTAATCAAATGTGAAGGAAGTTTATATGTATCTTTTCATGAAATTATGAAGAGTCCTCTTGGATACTTCAAATTTATTCAATAGCATAAAAGTTCAGATTATTCTAAATCTTTTATGTAGACCCCCATCAGGGTGTTCAGCACATGTAGCAGAGTTGAGCATATAGAGCACATTACTGGTGCATCCCAAATGCACCTTCAATGAACTTGATACTACCATTTTCTGGACAAATAAAACAACTGCGCTCACTTGTATTATACAGCATTTAGTAAGACCAGAGAGTAAAACCGTAAAATGTAACTGTAAATAGTGTTCGAGTGACTATTTTTCATTGATCAATCATGTGCTTGTATGAAATTCTTTCATTGTTATTGGTTGTTCAGCAATACTCAAATGAACTGTTACTTCCTATTAAGCAATCTGTGCAAATTGTTTGACCATTTTTTAAGTTTGATCTTACTCTAGTTCATGTTTTGTAACTGAAATTGACTAACTATACTGTTAACATTCTGTCTTGTGTGGAATTGTGTGCTCCTCGTCAACCTGTAAGCAATTTTTTGATATTTTGCATTTGAGGCAAGGGACTCAACAAACTAGTTGGTACTGAGTGTGAATGTATATATCCTATGATAGTGTCTTGGAAATATAATTTATTGGAAATGCGAGGTGAACTATCTTAAATGACCCAATCATGCCACTGCCACACTGTTCGATAAGCAGAGGGCAAAAATTAATTTTTTTAGTTGGGCTTTTAGTTGGGCTTGAGCATTTACGCCCACGAGCGGACTTTTGACTGTTCTGTGACGTAGCTTAGGGTTGCACACGAGAATACGCGGCAGCTCGATGGGTTGCCTACGCACTGGCGTGCAGGCGCGGTATTCTTACGGACACCCGGTACCTACCTCCTACCGACTCCCTGCCTCCTCCTCTCCCCCCTCGCCCTTCGCGCCTACACGCCAGTACGTAGGCAACCCATCGAGCGGCCCCGGACACCCGGTAGTCGCGGTCTTTCCCTCACTGCCAGGGGCGTTGACTGGTCCGTTTTCCAGGAGGGGGCAAACGGCCCAGAGTGTTGTGTGTTGCCTACCTACGGGGGTTTGTCTTATTGCGCTACATTAGTGCTATTAATGTGACATGGTTTTAACCAGTATTTTTGAACCGTTTCCGGTGGTGATTTCCTTAACTGCTCTGTATGGCACTGCCGGAACCGTCTATTGTTGACGTTCCAGCCCCTTGCTTCATTGCCCCAATCTGGACTGGCCGTTGGCTAACATCAAGCTCCGAAAGCTTATTTTATTTTCTGCGTGACCTCACATTAGTGTGTGCTAAGTATAGTGCGTGCGACAATAATTGCGACACACACTTCAAGCGTCGGAGAGTCGTGCGCTGAGTGCCCATTGAGGCAGAGCTATGGGCGCTGTTCAGAGGAAACACTCAACCTGGATGACCATGGGACGACACGGTGACGAGCGTGACATGTCAGCGTAACGCTATGGTCATTTGTGACGGTAACAATGTTGGCGGACGGCACCCCGCTGCTGCGGTGAGAAAATGATCATACTTCGGTGTGGCCGCTGCCATGCCCTGCGGTGTGCTAAATGCTGACAATTTTCCCGTCCGGTTTTGCCCCCCCCCTCTTCTCCCTCCCATTTGCCCCGGCGCGTTGCCTTGTCGCTGCGTCGAGAGCGGCGCCTGAAACACAAGGCCCTGGCGGACCGCCACGGCGGCGGGCGGGGTGGACGCTGTACTGCCAACGGCTCTCTCGCACCCTCCCGACCACTCTCCCTTGCCCCCCCCCCCAATCTCTCTCTTGCTCTTCTTTCTGAAGCCAAAACGGCGCGCGCAGGGGCCACCAGCGAGTCGCCAACTACCAACTTAGCGCGCCGCTTAATCTGAGCGTGGCGGGGCGTGGCGGGGCGTGGCGAGGCGTGGCGGGGCGTGGCGGCACTTGGTGGGGTGCTCGCCAGGGACTTTACACCGACCCCGCTAGTGAATTTTCTCACCCAGTGCAGCCAATCGTCTCAAAGAAGGCTTGGTGGGAGGGTGGTGGGAGATAAACACCCGGGCGCGAGAAGTTGGCAGAACTGGGTGTGCACTCCATTTAAATACATCCTCCCCCACGTTGTGCGGTTGGCGCGCCTCGTAGGACACAGAGTGGGGGCGGGGCGTTAAAACGACCTTCAGAAGAAGGGAGCTCAAGTTGTCCGTCTTGCGGGCGCCGTGGCGGAGCGGCGCGGGGCGCTGTCATGGCCTGACCGTATAAAGCTTCCTGCCCACACAATTAATAAAAGCACTAAAACGTAGCCAAACCCTCTCCCCTCCGTCCATCCCGCCCCTCTCATACGCGGACAGAGCAATAAAATACGTCCGAGTAATAAGCTCAAGTCATAAAAAAGTAATAAACAAAGGATAAAAGAGAGTGTTTTCCGTAGAACGCAAACAAATAACTGCGGCGAGCGAGGTCGGGTCGGTCAAAGGCAAAAGGGGTGCGGCGTAGCTGCGGGGACGGGGGACGGGCTGGGGCGGGGGCGCGGGACGCGCGCGCGCTCTCGGTGACCGAGTCCCCGTCCGGGCTGATGGCACAGGATACCGCTCCCTATTGATCCCGGGGCCCGGGCCGGCCGGGCGCGCCGCGGCGGGGCAGCCCAGCACAGCTCCTCAGGACGACGTGCCGCAGCAGCGCGCAGCAGCAGGGGAGGGTATCGCCTGCACACTCCACTACGGGGCCCTCCCTGACCTCGGCCAGGCTGACGCTGCTGCTCGAGCTCAACACTCACACACAGATGTGTGCCAACGGCGCGCGTCCTGGCCTGGGAGGTGCATTCTCAGCCAACACGACATAGGGCGCCGTCTCATCTCAGAGAATGGGACCTCGACCTTATATATACCTCCGGGACGCTTTGCCCTTACCCCTCTCCTTTCCCTCCCCTTCTCCTCTTCCACTCTCTTTTCCAGCCTGTTTCCGATCCGTGACACCGATCAAACTCATCTCATTCCAATGACCCTCCCTCCCTTGTCCTGCCGCACCCCCTACCCGTTGTCGCCGGGGAGACGCTCTCGCTGCGTTGGTTGAGCACGGGGGGCGCCCACGCCCGGCCCCGCCCGCCCTCCCAGGCCCCAGATTTTATGTCTCCGTCCTCTTGGCTTCACCCTGCCCCGCCCGGCCCCGCCCCGAGCCAAAGCCGAGCCGAGGCCAAACATGAGCAGGCGCGGACGGACGGCGGACGGACGGACAGGCTGACGGCCGGACTGATGCTGGCGGCCCCGTTCGCTCTCGGACATCCTGCGCCCGCAGCCGAGCCGAGCAGCGGTGGCTGTTATTTGCTGATTGATGCAGATTCAGGTTCGTTTCCGCAGCGCGCCGCCGCCGCTGCCCCTTCCTGACGCGCTGCTGACGGAGCGAAAGTCCAAATGAATGCCTCCAATTTCCTTTTTTGGCGTTGACTGCAGCCTACAGACAGAGGCACGACGGGAATGCACTCTTCGCCTGCCCCTACCCTCTACCGCCCCCCTCTCCCTCTTTCTGATGCTTTTTAGCCAGGCCGTCGCGCTTTTTATCCTCCCCATTCGTTTTCTACTGAATAACGGGATTGGAAGGGGGGGGGGGAGGGGTGAGAAGCGATGGCGAACGAGTGAGGCTGGCTGGAATAAATGAAAGGGGCATCGTCAGGCTTGCGGCATGCGCTCGCCATGGCGTTGCGCAGCGCGGCTGTGCGGCAGGCCACACTCGGACCCCGACTCATGCGGACCTAGGAGAGTGCCCGTTGAGGCCCGCAGGGGAAAACCCTCGCGTGCGCGAAACAAAGTAATAAAAAAATAGAGCATAAAAATGAAATAAATTAAAACCCATATTACTCAACCACCTCTTGTGTTTCATACCTCTGTCTGTCTGTCTGTCTGTCTGTCTGTCTGTCTGTCTGTCTGTCTGTCTGTCACACACGGAAGCGGTAGTAGTGGGGCATTGTATGCCGGGGGCCACTCGCTGTCGTGGGGCCGCGTGCCCCCGCAGGGACCCCTCGGGGGGCACCTCTAGCCCCCCTGAGCCCACGCGCGCGCCCCGCCCTGCGGCCCCTTAGCGCGCCCCCAAGACCCCAGCCCTGTTGGCCCCCGGCAGGGCAAATAGCAGCTTGGACGACAAGGGTGCGATATTGGAATCTAGTATGAACGCGGGGGCGCACGACCCTCCCCCTCCCCGCGACCCCCCATACGCGCCACGCTGCGCCACCTCTCCGGGACCGGGAGGGGGTGCGGGTG